>NW_026057577.1:33354680-33367281 GCF_023721935.1 Panthera uncia
CTGATGGACGTCAGCGGCGCGGGGACACTGTCCCAGAGCTACCAGTACGAGGTGTGTCTGACGGGAGGATTTGGGACCAATGAGTTCAAGTTCCTCAAACCGATTATTACCAATGGTCTGGTTCAAGACACTGAGTGAGACTAAAGCAAAGCTCCAATTTTAATGATAGTTTAGGTCAAAAAGTAATTGTTTGGCTTTGATTGTTTTCTTTTATAATCAAGAATCTTTAGTTGATGTAATATTGTCTTTAAATATTGATTTTGCTTTGTGGTTTTTGTTAATCCTCGTGTATTCTCTTTTATCTGCTTCCTGTCTTAGTAATGCAGTCTTAATGCCTCTTTTCTTTTTCTAATAGGTGAGCAAAAATAGATTCATTATCTTTTAATGGTGATTTCAAACAAGTTTACTTTAAGGAACTATCTCAAATTCTCTATCCAAAGCAATGTAGATAGAGTTCCAAAACAGTAATCTTGTAATTTACCCTGTTGAATACAGTCAGATAATGTTCTTTATAATATACTTAAAGCAGCTTTGTAGTTAATGAAGTTTGTGGATAGATTAAAATGTGTTTTCTCTAAGCTGTACCTTCTTTAAGGTACACCATGTTTTTAGGGACAATACATTTAGTTCATTTTCTGTTTTGACATTTGCAATTAATATTTCAATATTTTTACATTTCCGTTGTCATAAATGCACACAAAATACAGGCTATAAGGCAAATTACTCTTGGATTTGCCTAGAATATTCTCATGAAGACTGAAGAAAAAATATAAACCTACAGCATTTTGAAAAACAGATTGTGCTTTTACATTTTGCATGAAAATGTTGTTTAGTGGGGCATCTGATGCTATGACAATTTAGTGTGTAAATTCTGAGAGAAGTTATCAACCTAAGAGTCGTTTTTTAATAATTTCAAGAAAGCACGTACATGTATGATCTCTAAATGCTTTATGTAAAAGTAGTGTCCCATCCAGTCCTACTTTTAAAATTAATACCTACTTGGCATTTAGATGGTGATATATGAGGGAAATCTATAACAAAAATTATAATATATACATATATGTATATTATATAATTTTATTATATTTTATAAAATTATATAATTTTATTATATATATGGATACATACATATATATGTAATTTTTGTTTTTTGTCTTGGTTCCCTTCTCCTGATTTCAACCTGACATGACCCAGGATTATATATGGTCCTTCTGAGGACTGTCCATCCACACTAGCATTCTACCACCTACAATGTAATTAAAAGATATACAAGAATAGGTAGTTCTAAAGAAGACAGAGCAAGGGGCTCCTGGGTGGCTCCAGTTGGTTGAATGACTGATTTGACTCAGGTCATGAATCTCACAGTTTGTGAGTTTGAGCCTTGCATCAGGGCCTGTGCTGATAGGTCAGAACCTCCAACCTGCTTCAGATTCTGTGTCTCCCTCTCTCTCTGCCCCTCCCCCACTCATTCATTTTCTCTTTCTCTCTCTCTCAGAAGTGAATAAACATTGAAAATTTTCTAAAAGAGCAGTATCATTGTGAAAGTCTAAATTAGCTATAACTATGAATAAAATCTGGAGGCAACCAAAGTCACATTTTATGGCTATTTTGAGTGAAAGAGAAAAACTTATTTTTAAGTGATAAAATATTTAGTCCCCAGTTAAATAAGTTGATTAGGAAAAAATTGGTTTTCTTCTTGAAGGCATTTTCTCATCCAGAAGGACAGAACTTTCCAAGAATTGAATACTTATGACTAGAAGAGAGAAAACTGAAGTTTCTCAACAAATTTGAAAATCCCCAAAAGAGAAGAAAAATTTAAGATTGACATGACTTCAGTCATATTTTAAAGTGCAGCTATAAATGGTGTCATTTTACATAACTGAGATCAAATGCATGAATCCTTAATAATCAGGGGAAAGAGTATTTCCTTTCATTGATGAAGCACTTTATAGAGATATTTTAATCTGGCTCTTCTGTTTAGATTTTTTTTTTCTTCTTTTCATAAATTGGCTGAATTTTCATTAAGAGAGGAAAAGATCAAAGAATTGTGACCAAGTCTTCTCTGTTTGGCTGACTTAGTCCTAGGTAGTATCAGAGCTACTATTCCATTGTGGAAAGTATAGAAAGCAGTTCTTTTTTTGGCCAATATGGTATATGATCTGGGACTAAAGTTGGAGGAGCTATATGCTGAGCACTCATTTAGACCCAGAAGACAGAAGAACAGACGCTGTTAGTAACTTGGTAGATCCATTGAATTCACCTATTGTTGAGTGAACAGAATTTAGTAAAGCCAGAAAAGATCTTCTAGACTAAATTTGAAGATTAGAAACAATTACACCTTACTCTTGTTTCAAAGTTGATTTTTATTTCTGTGCTGTTGGAAGGTTTTTCCCTTTTATTTAAAGACAATTTTCAAAAACTTCTTTATCTGGATATTAAGTACAGGACAGAGAAGGTACCATATGTATAGTACTATCTATTATGGCCACTTTTTGGAATTCCCATACTGAAAGTCTGATACAAGGTAAAAGCGATGACCTTCTATGTTGATAATTTTTAGTAGTCTTCTGTGAGGACTAGTAAGTTCATTACTGTGAATTATTTCCAAATTGATCTCTAATATTCTAATTTTCAAAAAGTAAGAGAAATTAAAATGGCTCCTCTGCCCAAATATACTAAATAACCTTACTAGACTTTAAGGAACTTGACAATAGAATCTGTTTCTGTTTTATTCAGACTTGTATCTCCAACACATGGCATTATGCCTCACACATAGTAGATGCTTGAATAACTTTTGCTGAATGAGTAATTTTTAAAAAACATTTGAGAAATCAATGAATTTTTCAAGAGCTCATTTACTTGGAACTTATCTGTACACTGAATTTCAAAAGAACTAGCTACCTTCAGAAAGGGCTGGGGATTGATAATGCCAATTTCCATAGAACCAATATATTATTTAGCTGTCTTCCTTCACTTGTGTGGAGATTTCTGGAAACTCAGAGAATTGTAAAACAATGTACTGATCTCCAGTTGGGTTCCAGATGCACTTGCTCACATCTTTGATTTCAGCAATAAAGAAGAAATGAAATAAAAGTAATTTATAAAAGCACTGTCAACTTCCCAGACCTTCTGTTTACCAAATTAACTTCCTGAAATCTGTATTTAAATTCACTAGCCTCTAATCGATTATTCTCTTGAACTCTGGTTAGTCCTCGTGGTATAAAAATTAAGTGAAATTTGCAAGATCTGAAAGTCTTTGAATAAACTTTAAAGTAGCCAATCACTAATGTATTTTCAAAATGTAATTCTAGATAGTGTACATTCTTTTACCTCTCTGAAAACATAAATTCATAAATAACTTAAATATTTCCTTGACATTCACAATCTAGTTTTTAACACTTAAAAGCAAAGAAATGACAATGAATTTAAAACTTTTATGTAGGTTTGTTAAAAAACTAAACTATATTCAAGTATCACTCATTAAAACTAATGAAGTAAGTTACCATACTTTTTAGAACTCTTTCTTAATCCTTAAATATGGCTTCCTTGTAAATGAGGACTTTTTTTTTTTAATGCAAGTTTTTCTGTACATGTCACCACTTTTATTCTCTATTTATACTTGCTTCTTAGGGTAGCTTGCTGTATATTTTAAAGCTAGAAATCTATACTTTTATGTCTAATAGTTCTCTTCTTAGCCAATAGTTTGGTTGAACATAGATATTTAAATCTAAACTCATTTTCCTTCTGTTCTTTGGTATTCAACACTGTTGATTAAAAGTATGAACTCAGTATAGTTGCCATTTTTTATCTGTAAACTTCTTTATTTTATTTTTTTAAAGTAATCTCTATTCCAACTATGGGGCTTAAGCTCATTCCCCAAGATCAAAGTCACATGCTCTACCAACTGAGCCAGCCAAGAGCCCCTTCTTTACTCTGTTTTAGATTTTTTACCTTTATCCCGATGTTCTGGTACTTTCTCGGTCTCAGCCTGAGATTCACCCAATATACTGAAAAAAAACTATAGTTTTTTTTTCTTTTCAAAATTTCCATTTGATAAGTTTTCATAACAGCTTGTTCTTTATTTACAACTTATTTTTTGTTTGAGGACATTAAATGTCTTTTACTCTTAAGTTCTTTCCATATTGTTCTGAATCTGTGTTTGTTATGTATACATTCTTTTATCTGTTGAGTGCATTTTTCACACTGTTAGTCTTCCTCATATGCTTGGTGATACTTTACTGATCACTCCTCTCCTACTGGAGGTTTCACTCACACCAGTACTGATTTTGGTAGCCTTATCAAAGGGAGGAAAGAGAAGTCTCACGGTGGTTTCAGTCCCAGGTTCTACAAACCCAAGCCTTAATTAAGAAGCTTAGCTCAACTTTGTCAGACACAGAAGTTTGAGACCAACACCTAATGATGTGTTTGATTTGGTCCCGCTCTCCCTACTACAGAGTAGGTGGTCCTACTCTGCATTTGCTCCATGAGGCAAAATCGCAGGGAGTGTCACCCTCTGCCTCTTGTTTATCTTGGTGTCTGTTACAGCTGTAGACTTGGGAGCTAATGGAGACATTTTTTACTTTTCAATCTTCAGAGTGAACAAACTGATTTTGAGGAAAATCGAGTTGTAGCTGAAGTAATTGATACATAGGGTTTACCTACAGGAAAAAAATCATGGTCTTTATTAATATATATGACACTGCTGCACATGGTAGTCCTGGATGACACACATACTTGCTGGATAGCCAGAAAAACTTGCTGCAAAACTATCTTATTTTATGCATTGAGCTGGTGCCACATAAAACAAGGTGGTAACCTGGATGTAACTTGAGTTAAAACTCAGGACTTTTATCAATGATTCGAAGCTTCAGAGTATTTGATGTTTACATGTCGAAGTATGGAGCACTGAAGCATAACTACTAGGCTCCTAAGTGACAGGCACAGCCAGGCACAAGCTGTTGCTGTTATTAAGGACTATAAGCCACCTCCATTTGACATGGTCTAGGACCTATCCCAGCCTGACCTGTCATTCCCTGAACCTCCACATAAGTCTACTCAGCTGACAGGTTCTCTATCCTCTTGATCACTGAGTTGACTCAGCCATCTTCCACTCTCGGTTTTCTGCTCCTGTTGTGGAGGACTAACAGGGAACCTTCAGTGGACTACTTCTCATAAGGCCATTTTTTGAGTATTTGGGGGATATCAACATCATCGGGACTTAGTTGCAGAACTATTAATGTGAGAGGTTTCTGACCAGAATATCAGAGACAAATGGGTTCAGATTTCTAAAGTCATTTGGCTCCAGATAATATGGGCTGTCTATGAGGAAAAGAGCTTTGATGAGAAACTCAACTTCTAGAACAATTTGGGGTTTATCAAAAATTAAAATTGTGTTCTCTATTGTCATTTTCAGATTTGTTTTGCCTAAATTTATCTCTGGGGAAGTGAATTTTTTCATCTTGAATGTTTTCCTATTCAAGGTTTAATAAGTAATCAAAAAACTTTCCAGGGGCTCCTGGGTGGCTCAGTTGGTTAAGCATCCATCTCTTGATTTTGGCTCAGGTCATGATCTCATGGTTTCTGAGTTTGAGCCTGGTGTCAGGCTCTGAACTGACAGCATGGAGCCTACTTGGGATTCTCTCTCTCCCTGTCTCTCTGTCCCTCCCCTGCACTCTCTCTGTCTCTCTCAAAATAAATAAATAAACTTAAAAAATAATAATACTATTTTTAAAAAAATTTACACAAAGAAAGTCCCAGGACTAGAATTCTATTGAATGTTTAAAAAATTAACACCAGTCCTTCACAAACCTGATTTTAAAAAGAGGAGCAGGGACCACTTCCCAATTCATTCTGTGAGGCCCATATTATTCTGATGTTAAATGCAGGCAAAGATAACACAAGAAAAGAAAACTCTATGCCATTATCCCTTATGAATATAGATGCAAAAATTCTCACCCAAATATTAGCAACCTGACTCCAGCAACATATGAAAGGGATTAAACACCACAGCCAAGTGGAATTTATCCCAGAAATCAAAAGCTGGTTTAACATATGAAAATCAATCAATAAAATATACCATATTAACAAAAAGGGAAAAGCCATACAATCATCTCAATTTACACAGAAAAAGCACTTTACAAAGTCTAACACCTTTTCGTGATAAAAACACTTAACAAATTAGTAAGAATAGGAAATATCCTCAACCTGATAATGGGCAATTATAAAAACCCACAGCCAACTTCATATTTAATGGTGAAAGATGAGAAATGAACAAGAATGCCCCCTCTCCCTGCTTCTATTTAATATTGTACTGGAAATCTAGCCAGGGCAATTAGATGAGAAAAAGAAAATCATTCAGATTGAAAAGAAGTAAAAGCATATTTGTGGATGACATGATCTTGCCTAAAGAAAATCCTCAGGAATCCACAAAAGTTACTAAAATTAATAAATGAGTTCAGAAAGGTTGGAGGATACAAGATCAACGTACAAAAATCAATTGTATTTCTATACACTAGCATTGGACAATCCAAAAAGGAAATGAAGAAAACAATTCCATTTATGATAGCATCAAAAAGAATAAAATGCTTAGGAACAAATTTAACAAAATAAGTGCAAGACTTGTACACAACAAAGCATCATTGAAAGAAATTAAAGCTGACTTAAATAAATGGAAAGTGTTCATGGACTAGAAGACTCGACATTGTTGAAATGATGATACCTCCCAAATTGCCAAATTGGTCTACAGGTTCAATGCAATCCCTATCAATATCCCAGCCAGATTTGTTTTTTTTTTTTGTTTTTTTTTTTTTTTTTGGAAATTGGCATATTGACCTTAAAATTCATATGGAAATATAGGGGACCCAGAATAGCCAAACAGTCTTTGAAAAAGAACAACAGATTTGGAAGACTCATACTTCCTGAGTTTAAAGATGTATTGTGAGGCAGACATTAGATGTTTGAAATTTTTGATACATTAAACATATAATCTCTTTATTTAGTATGTCCTACAAGGAATTATTAGAAATTGTCTTAGACTACATCATAAATTTCTCAAGCCAAATTCTCATTATTCAAATATCTCCTTTCTAAATTTCCATTTCGATACATGTGATAAAAAATATCTTATAGATTTAGTTTGGAATTTTAGCTGATATTAATAATAATTTTAGTTTGCTTTCACCAGTGAGCTGTATTGTTTGCTTTATAGTTATTTCACTCAAATGGCAAGCCTGAGGTATCTAATTTATCTATCTAGTAGAAACAAATCTCAAAAATTTATAAGACTTTCTTACAAAATCCACAAACCATCAATATTAACCAATTATTAATGTTAGTTTAGTAATTTGAAATAATATTATTAAAGTGCAATTTAAGGAACTAAAAATACTAATTAATATCTAATACCTATTTCACCAATTAATTTCTCTTTCTCTCAACAATTAATGTTCAAGAGATTGTTAAAAACTGAGAACAAACTGAGGGTTGATGGGGGGTGGGAGGGAGGGCAGGGTGGGTGATGGGTATTGAGGAGGGCACCTTTTGGGATGAGCACTGGGTGTTGTATGGAAACCAATTTGACAGTAAATTTCATATATTAAAAAATAAAAAAATAAGAAAAAAATAAAAAATAAAAATAAAAATAAAATAAAAAAAAACATAAATATAATAAAAAATAAATAAAAAAACAATTAATGTTCAAACTCCTTCTACTTTCCCCCTTAAAAACAGCCCTCAAGTCATCAGGAAGTTTGAAAAAATTCTTGCTTTTTTTAAAACAAGTGAGAGTATTCAAAACTTCAGAGTATGGATTTTGCATTTTGAATTTTCCATCTACTTGTATTCAAATTCCTTTAAAATGATTTTTACCTTTTCTTCAATGAAATTTAAAGTTCTTGCCTATATTTTACCAGGGAGATATTAAAACTATTCTCTCTCTCTTTGTATACTCAAAATGGAAAAAATACTTTAAATGTCATATTTCAGGTCCTGCAAAAGTTGTGTAAATTGTATGAATCCTTCAGAATGGATAATGCAACTTTCCTGACTGCAATAGAATGGTTTTTTGGGTGATCATTATTTATATCATTAACTCCTCCTCCATGCAGGGAAAATATAATAGGCTGTTTTTAAATTTAGCAGTTTATTTGGGGGGAATAATCTATGATGTAATATGTTAGACTGTCCTTTTAGGCCATCTTTCTTGATTTTATTTATTTATTTATTTATTTATTTTTTTAAATTTTTTTTTTCAACGTTTTTTATTTATTTTTGGGACAGAGAGAGACAGAGCATGAACGGGGGAGGGGCAGAGAGAGAGGGAGACACAGAATCGGAAACAGGCTCCAGGCTCCGAGCCATCAGCCCAGAGCCTGACGCGGGGCTCAAACTCACGGACCGCGAGATGGTGACCTGGCTGAAGTCGGACGCTTAACCGACTGCGCCACCCAGGCGCCCCTCTTTCTTGATTTTAACTTCACATACTAATAACATTTCAAAAGAGCATACATAGATATCTTTTTCTCCAATAATTAAGGCTATAGGGAATTCATTAAATACGTCATTCTTAATTTTTATTTTTTACCTAATTAATGGTCACAACAAAGCACTATTAGTTTCCCCTCCAATTCCTAAGTTTTGTAAGCACCTCTTTTTGCTGGTTTCTAACTCTAAAGGAAGACAGACCATCTTGAAGATGGTCATCTTAGGTTAACTACAAACTTGAACATAAATATATCTCACCTATGATGTCTATGTACCCAAGACTTAAATTTGGATCTACATTATCTAAAAAGTTGCCCACTTCTCCAATTCCACTTATGTAGATAAGAGAATAGATTCTGAAGCCACACACAAACAACAGTTTGAATCCCAGCTCTGCCATTTCATATGATGTGTGATTATGGGTAGGTTATTTAAACCTAAATTTCTTCATCTATAAAATGCAGATGATAAGAGTGTCCACCTCATAAGGTTGTTGGGGGATAAAATGAATTAGTATATGTAACTGCTTAGAGTATTACATAGAATGGCATATAGAGACACATTTGTGTTAATATTATCTAGATTTCATTTGCTTTGGATTGACAAAAGGAACTGAAAAGAGTTGGTTTGCAACACTATTTGAATGTCAACAAATAGGAATAAGCAAATGAAATATAGTTTGAGATTTGTTCTGAACACTTTAATTTGAATCTAACTAGAACTTCATTATTATATTGTATACAATTTGCTCTTTGTTTTGCCCAGGATATTTGTTTTCCATTTATATCTAAAATAATATCCTTGCTTTTTATTCTTTTCAGTATTTATTTCACTTAATGTTCATATATATATTGTATCTCCTCTGATTTGCCTTAAATGTAAAAGAATTCTAAAGTGTATTAATGTTATTATTGCCAATGCTGTATCTCTTATAGGAATTCATTAATAGAACTAGACTCAAAGTAAATTTAATTGAATAGTACTTAGCATGTACTATACTCTCATCTCTGAGAATTCTATATTTATTTTCAGACATGTTCATGGCTGCATATATGATCTGGCAATAATCTTACATATATAGAAACATGATCATTAGAGTGGATTAATTTATTTATTCAGCTGATATTTTTGAATGATCACCATTATCCAGGCTTCTTTCAAAAATATTTTTTAGGTTTGTTTATTTTTGGGAGAGAGAGAGATAGAGAGCGAGAGCGAGAGCACGAACAAGGGAGAAGCGGAGACAGAGAGAGAGAATCCCAAGCAGGCTCTGCACTCACAGTGCAGAGCCCAATGCGGGGCTTGAGCTCCCAAATCGAATCACCACCTGAGCCAAAATCAAGTGTCAGACACTTAACCAAGGTGCCCCCCAAAATATTTTTATAATACTTTCTGTCACTAACAGAATCTAAGATTATCATGCTTTTAAAATAACTCATTCTACATGAATTATAATTTATTAAGTTAATTAACTAATTAAATAAAATGACAGGGTATTTAAGGAGGGGAAATCCCATATGTGCCAAGATAAATGGCACTCCACTTAATATACTAATTGTAACCAACAAACTGGTTAACTGTATCTCAGTTAACTTACTGTATCAGGGCAATTACAATAGCTGCACACTGTGCTGGAACCCATTTTATAAATACGTTTCTTCTCTTTATGATATATGAATAGACAAGGCCTGAGGCACCCTTTGTTCACAGATTAAAATGTTTTAAATCAAGATTTCCTATCCACCCCCCACCCCGCAGTGAGTTGGTTGAAGAATATAGTATCTGGGATACAAAGGATGAATGTGCTAAGAAGCAAACATAAAATATAGATATCTATCTAACAAAGTAAGCTTAAACTTAAACCCTTTATCTTAACAAAATATTATGATTTTTATTCACTTGATTTTGTCTTTATATTATCCTGCTAATAGTCAAGTAGAGTAATCAAATCCTATACCCTTCAGTTTCCTTGTCGGTAAAACCCCTTTCATTTACTCTCCAAGTCTATTACTTGGAGAGAATAGAATCAAATTCTAATACTTTTTTATTCCTTCTGAATTTAATGTGGGTTTACACTGTAAAAGGATTCATAACAAATCAAGACGCCTCTTCATTCAACTATATTACTATTTGTACCAGTGTAGCGACATAGAAACTTTCCTTTGAAAAATAGTCTCCCTGAGACCTTGTGATACAGAACACCTTAACAAGCTTTTGCATCATCATTAATTCCTCACATACTTGGAAATAAACAAATGTAACTATTATGAATTATAATTTTATGAGAATTTATATCCCCTGGTTAGATTATGCAAAGGGAAAATGGAATTCTTTGAAGTTACACTGATTAGAATGTGGGGAGATCAGGGTATCCTGCTTTGTGCTCACAATTTCTCTAGCTCATGCAATATAATGAAGTAACTTTATATATTATGCAATTGGATGGAATAACAAGGTTTGTAAAAGTTATATACACCTTAAAAAATAGTTTACATTTGGACCCTTAACAAAATATGCTTTGACTTGAAAATATTAATTTCCCAATCAAGACGCAGGGTGGCGCTGCAGGCTAAGACTGTGAATAAAGAGCTGTAAAAAGCTCCGTATTCCTTTGTTGCAAAAAGGAATCAAATACACGGAAGAAGCTTTGCCAGCCGTACTGGGTTACCAGCGAGTTTGGGCTGCGATAAACGAATTTAAGATTAAAGGCAACTTTGTGAGGATTCTGCCAAACAAGAAACCAGAATTTAGTATCTCCAGTTTTTTTGTGGTTGCTAGGAAGGTTTGGATGTAAGCGCCCGGACTCCAACATGAAGACGCCAGAGAGAATTCAACCAAACAGGCAAGTGGTGGCCTTTATTTTGATGGTGTTCTTGTCCCAGGCTTGCCCTGAGCCTATTCGTTATTCTGTGATAGAAGAAACAGAGAGTGGCTCCTTTATAGCCCATCTGGCCAAAGATCTGGGCCTGGGAATTGGGGAACTGACCGCTAGGTCAGCCCGGGTGGTGTCTGACGATGACAAGCAGCGCTTGCAACTGGATCGTCAGACTGGAGATTTGCTTTTGAGAGAGAAAATAGACCGGGAAGAACTATGTGGCTCTGTTGAACCGTGTGTACTGCATTTCCAAGTGTTGCTGGAAACGCCGGTGCAATTTTTTGAAGGAGAATTATCAATCCAGGACATAAATGACCACTCCCCAGTATTCCCGACTGGGGAAATGCTCTTGAAAATACCGGAGAACAGCCAGCCAGGGACTCTGTTTCCGTTGAAATTAGCTCAGGATTTGGATGTGGGTAGCAATGGCCTTCAAAAGTACACTATCAGCCCCAATTCTTATTTTCATGTTCTAACTCGAAATCATAGTGAGGCCAAGAAATACCCAGATTTGGTGCAGGACAAAGCGCTGGATCGAGAGGAGCAGCCTGCGTTCAGCTTAACCCTCATAGCACTGGATGGTGGATCTCCACCTAAGTCTGGCACCATCACAGTGCGAATCCTGATCACAGACGTCAATGACAATGCTCCAGAGTTTGTGCACACCCCATATGAAGTACAGGTCTTGGAAAACAGCTCCCTAGACTCCCCAGTACTTAGTGTCTCAGCTAAAGATATAGATTCTGGAAACTTCGGGAGTGTTTCCTACGGCTTTTTCCAAGCATCAGATGAAATTAAACAAACTTTCTCAATTAATGAAGTCACAGGAGAAATCCGACTGACAAAGAAACTGGATTTTGAACACATTAAATCTTACCACGTAGAAATTGAGGCCATAGATGGCGGAGGCCTTTCTGGAAAAGGCACTGTAGTCATACACGTGGTGGATGTGAACGACAATGCCCCTGAGCTTACCATATCTTCACTCACCAACTCCATCCCAGAAAATGCTCCTGAGACTGTAGTGTCTATCTTCAGAATTCGAGATAGAGACTCTGGAGACAATGGAAAGATGATTTGCTCTATCCCAGATAATCTGCCGTTCCTTCTGAAACCGACTTTCAAGAATTTCTACACGCTGGTAACGGAGAGTCCCCTCGACAGAGAGAGCAGAGCCGAATACAACATCACCATCACGGTCACCGACTTGGGGACCCCCAGGCTGAAAACGCAGCACAACATAAC
>NW_026057577.1:33367681-33377527 GCF_023721935.1 Panthera uncia
GGACACTGTCGCAGAGCTACCAGTATGACGTGTGTCTGACGGGAGACCCTAGGACTGGTGAGTTCAAATTCCTGAAGCAGATATTTCCCAACCTCTTGGTTGAAGACACTGAGAGAGAAATAAAAGAAAACCCCAACTGCAGGAATAGCTTTGTATTCAGTTAAGGATTGTATTTGGTCAAGTCAGCCTCTCCTTAATTTTGGTCAACCTAACTCCCATTGCAACACCTTTCTTTTAAAAAAGTTTGTTGTCTAAATATGTGCACCTCTATTCCAAACCTATGGGTGTCCCTGATTGTGCCAAATTTTTCTCCTTTTATTAATATTCATTGGACTTGGCATTTTTAGTTAACTGATTAAGTATGTATATTCTCCATATTTGATCTTCTCTTGGTGATTAATCTTTCCATAACTATAAATTACTCAAGTAGCATAAGAAGAAATTTTATTTAAATCGACTTCTTAATGTCTTAAAGCTTTTATGTAATTATGCATTTCTCTATATTTGTGGTGTTTGTCTTTACCGTTAACTTTATCTGTAGAGTGTTTGAAATACCTAGGCTTTGTTCATTGCTCTCCAGGCTCCTCCCTGAATAACCATAAGCATATAACTTATTTGTATCTCTCAGATTGTACATAAACATGCACTTCCATTAAAATATTAATACACTAAAATTGTGACTTTCTGTTGTGCACACCATGTATGCTAGAATTTAAAAAATGTATTTGATCGATACTTACATGGCACACTGTATGTATTCCATAAATACTAATAATAAATTTTAAAAATTATTCTCATAAATAATTGAAGAGAAAAATCTTCTATAATTTGGTATCAGGTTCACTAAACAGAACTAAGTCACTACTTGGTAAAATCCTTTATAACTATTTCAGAACCTTAAGTACACCTTAGATCCTTTCAAAGGATGCAAAACAGGAAAGGCATCATTACTTCCTTGTCCTTCCTTTTCCTCTGTAAATAAAAGTTCAAGTATAATGTATATTTCTTTTGGTTTTCCTGCAGCTTCTCCTCACCTTTCAAAAGAAAGAATTTCTTCTGAGTTTCTCTTATCCTATTCAGGTTTGATTATTGGCTGGTACAAGATTTTCACTTTAAATTACTTTGCAGACATGAACATCCGTTATCAACCAAATAATTATTTACCTTTGATGTCCAAGTTATCTTCTCTTCAATGTAGCTTTGAGGTATTTTATTTCAATTTATCAGTTTTATGTTAAACTTTCATTGTAAGAAATAAGCATTATTTTGTCATTTTGGACAATAAGAACAGAAATAGAAATTAAATAAGAATGAACTTATCTTAAGTGTAATTGTTTTATGTTGTGTTCAGTAAGCCTAGTAAGCTGATCATGCGGTTTCCAACTAAATTTATATGGATATAAGTATAAGACCTCTTAGTTGAACTTTTGGTACAATGTGAGCAATTAAAGAGTCTGTTTTGTAGTCTAAATATTTTTAAATCTCATGGGTCATTCTACTGGAATTTAATTACTTGTACTTATTAACCTTGAATTACTTTTTTCTCTAAGGGTAAAGTGACATAAAAAGGGGAATTACTGGTTAAGTTATTCTTGAAACATAACTTTTAGCCTTCATCCAGTCTAAAAATTGAAATGAGAAAGCAATAAAAATGAGAACAAAATTAAGCACAAGTATATATGGACATAAATTTGGTAGTCAACTTTAACAACTACTGATTAGCTATTATATGAATAGCTTTATGTATGGTGACAAGAAATCTGACTGAACTGTTTATTAGCTATTATATGAATAGCTTTATGTATGATGACAAGAAATCTGACTGAAGCTTTCACCAGTGTATTTCACCATTATGAAAATCCAAGTTGACTTTCTCTTTCTCTCTCTCTCTCTCTCTCTCTCTCTCTCTCTCTTTTTGTTTATGTCAGGAAATTCCCAATTGTATAATTGCCCAAATGAGACTGGCTAAATAAACACCCAGAACCCACCTTTATGAATTTGTAGGTAAATTTGTGAATTACTTTGTATATTATTTTATGGATTTCTGTATGTATTCATAAAGCACAGATCATTCTTTACCATAAAGCATAGGTCATTCCTTACACCAGACTTTGAAAATCAGTCATTATAATTTAGTAGTAAATATGATCCAAATAACTTGCACAAATGCCTACATTATGAAAAATTGGCCAGTTCTATTGTTGCAAAACAAAAATAAAGAATGGAGGCCAAATATCTTGATAACATTGTTCATTTCAATTCTATGTTTCTCACATGTTTCTGTTATAAGTGCATCCTTTTCCCAGTGTTATTGATAAATAATTGAGAAATAATTTCATTATTAATAATATTAATAATTTTCATTGAGAAATAATTTACAGCACTGTAAATTTAAGGTGTACAGCATGATGCTTTGAATTACACATATTGTGAAATGATTACCACAATAGGTTCAACTAACTTCTATCTTATACATACATCTTTTACAGTTACTTTACTGTTTTTAGGCACAGCATATAGTCAGTTTAACATATGCTGTTTTGGGGGCAGAAATTTTACTGAAGTCATTGTATAGGACTTTACAACCACTTTAAGGACCCCTCTTCCTTTACTACCAAAGTTACAAAATACAGATTTTAAAAAGCCTGAGGTTAAAAGTTATACACTTATTTGGTGGAATTCTGCTTACAGGTAGACTGGATGTATTATCTAACAGCAGAAACAACCACAAAAACTCGTTAAAATTCAGAAATTATCTGTTGGAAGCAACAGACAGCAGGTGTTATAATAAGAACAGAAAGGGCTAAGATTTCTGAAAAGGAGAATCCTCTAGTTGTGAACCGACTTCTACAGTCGATTTGCCCTGAGGAAATTTGCTAAGTCTTAGAACAGACAAAAGACTCTTGCTAGGGGTAGAGCACATTCATTAGCCTTCCGCAGACTGGAAGATTCAAGCTCAAGGCCAGTTTTCCCCTCAGGATACTTGTCAAACTCAGGGACATTCCATTTAGTCTTTTAGAAGACTAAAAACCTAAGTAAAAAAAAAATCTCTGAATAGCAGAGTGCACTTTTGATAGTCTTGATGCGTAAAGATTAGGGTTTAGAAACTGCCATGGGAAGGGACTGTGGACAATACACTAAGTTCTGAACTGGTAATTCTGGAGGGTTAGGTGTTATTAGGACTACAAAGCAGCTTGACTAATTACAGTGCCTGTTTGGATTAAGGAAATTGGATTTCACATGATTCAAGTTAATGGGAAAAGGTGAACTCTTTTTGGAAAAAGATAATATCTGGATCCTGGACAGCTTTTTACATAAATATTGAGAATTCAATAAAAAAACTACTAGGAAGACATACAAAAAACTGGTTGACATGAAAAAAACCTAGAGAAAAAACAGACAATACAAACAGATACTAGAATTTACTGACAATGATGTTAAAATAAGTATGACTAATAGATTGTAAAGAATAGAGAAAATAGGGGCACCTGGGTGTCTCAGTCGGTTAAGTGTCCGACTTCAGCTCAGGTCATGATCTCACAGTCTGTGAGTTCGAGCCCCGCGTCAGGCTCAGTGCTGACAGCTCGGAGCCTGGAGCCTGCTTCAGCTTCTGAGTCTCTCTCTCTCTCTTCCCCTCCTCTGCTTATGCTGTGTCTCTCTCTGTCTCAAAAATAAATAAAAAAATTTTTTTAAATTTTTAAAAAAAGAATAGAGAAAACAAAAGAGAATTTCACCAGAGAATTGATATTTAAAATAGAAATTCATTACAGAACAGAAAAATATAATATCTGAAATTAAAAGCTATTAAGGTAGTTTATGACTTAGTAGATATAAAGGAATACAGGATTAATGAATGAAAGACAGACCAATATAAAATATCCAAAAAGCAGCATAGGAAAAAATATTGAAAAATACAGAAACATATATGGCCTTTTGTTGCAACGTGGATGGAACTGGAGTGTTATGCTAAGTGAAATAAGTCATACAGAGAAAGATACCATATGTTTTCACTCTTATGTGGATACTGAGAAACTTAACAGAAGACCATGGGGGAGTGGAAGGGGGAAAAATTACAGAGAGGGAAGGAGGCAAACCATAAGAGACTCTTAAAAACTGAGAATAAACTGAGGGTTGTTGGGGGATGGGCGGTAGGGGAAAGTGGATGATGGACAATGAGGAGAGCACCTGTTGGGGATGAGCACTGGGTTTTGTATGGAAACCAATTTGACAATAAATTTCATATAAAAAAGAAAGAAAGATACAGAAAAGAACATAATTGACAAGTGAGACATAATGAAAAACTCTAATATACATAGGATTGTAATCCTAAAAGGAGAAGAGATACTAGGAATGGAGAATAAGCAATGTTTGAAGAGATAATGACGAAGAATTTGTACAAATCCTTCATCACCCAAAATGCTCAGGGAAACCCAGTCAATAGAAATAAAATACAGGGGCACCTGGGTGGCTCAGTTTGTCAAGCCTCTGACTTTGGCTCAGGTCATGATCTTATGGTTCGGTTCATGAGTTCCAGCTCCGTGTTGGGCTCTGTGCTGACAGGTCAGAGCCTGGAGCCTGCTTCAGATTCTGTGTCTCCTCTCTCTGCCCCTCCCATGCTACCATGTCTGTCTGTCTGTCTGTCTGTCTCTCTCTCTCTCTCAAAAATAAACATTAAAAAACTTTAAAAAGAGAGAGAAATAAAATACAAAATACAACTAGGAAATATCATAGGAAAACTGCTGAAGACCAGCATCAAGGAGAAAATCTTAAAAGCAACCACATAAAAATGACACATTACTCTTAAAGGAGCAACAGTAAAATGGAGAGCTGGCTTTTCAACATAAATCATGAAACCAAAAGACAAAGAAATGAGGTCTTTAAGGTCGTGGGAAAAAGAAACCAGATTAGCACTCTTCTATCATCAGAAAATATCCTTCAAAAATAAAGTTTTCAAACAGATAAAAACCAAGAGAATTAATGATAGTCACATTTGCACCAAAACAAATGTTTTTAGTTGAATTCACTGGGTAGAGGGAGAACAGTCCTAAAGGAATCAGACTTGCAGGAAGAAACGAAGAGCAACAGGAAGAATAAATACAAATTAATATTGATTATACGAGGCAAAAACAGTTTCTTAAAAGATTTAAAATATATACAAGATTTAAATTCATGACAACAATAATGTAAAGGGGAAGATGATATAGATACAGTCGATGGGTTCTAAGGTTCTAAGAATGATCATGGAAGTAGTAAAATTAAAAAGTTTGTATCAGACTCTTGTAGATCAAAGATACATGCTTTAATCTGTAGGATAATTACTACAAAATTAACTAAAAAACTAACTGAAGGAAAATGAAAAATAACAAATATCTGAATAGTCTAAAAAGAACAAAACTTTAGGGACAAATAGAAAAAAATAGATGGTAAATATAAATAGAGAATTATCAAATATTACATCAATCGTGGTTAGATTAAATAATTAATTAAACAACCAAAAGTTTTCAGACTATGGGGCGCCTGGGTGACAGTTAGTTTGTTCAGCATCTGACTCCTGATTTCCACTCCAGTCATGATCTCAATGTTTATGAGTTTGAGCGACATGTCAGGCTCTGTGCTGACAGTGCAGAGCCTGCTTGGGATTCTCTCTCCCTTTCGCTGACCCTCCCCCGCTTGTGCTCTCTCTTTCTCTCTCTCTAAATAAACTTTAAAAAATGACATGATTGTACATATAAAAAGTCGTAAAGAATCACTTGATGATTAGGCTTAATAAATAAACTAGTTAGCAATTCCACTGGTTATAAGGTAGCATAAAATATAAATTGTATTTCTGATAGCAACAAAAATCCTAAAATTAAAAATCTTAAGTATAATTTACAATAGTTTAAAAAATATCAATTATCTAGAAACTAACAGAATATGTGTAAGACTTATATACTGAAAAACTATAAAATACTGAGAAAGTTAAAGATCTAAATAAATAGAGGATATATAATTTTCAATAGTTGGAAGACTCAATGTTGGGAATATGTCAATTATCCCCAGTCTATAGATGGAATAAAATTCTAAACAAAATTTCAGCAGATTTCTTTGTAAAAATTGACAGGCCAAATCTAGAGATTATATAGAAATGCAAAGGGACAAGAAGAACCAAAACAATCTTGAAGAAAAAGAATGAAAGTGGAGGACTTATTTATTAAGTAATTTCTATACCTGACATGGGGCCTGAACTCACAACCCTGAGATCAAGAGTCACAAGCGTTTCTGACAGACCCAGCCAGATGCCCCAATAATAATGACTATTATAAAGCTATAGTAATTAAGAAAATATGGTATTGCAGGATAAATTAAGGGAAAAATGGAAAGAAGAGTCTTGAATAGACCTATGGTCACCTGATTTATAACAAAAATGACACTTCAAAAACAAAGGGGAATGAAACTTCTCAAAGGATAGTGCAAAATCTGGATATTTTTATGAAAAATGATGTAACCCTAACTTCATATGAAAAAAATTCTGGAATACTATAGCTCTAAATGTGAAAGGTAAAGCAATTGATTTTTCAAAAACGCCATACAAGAATATTTCCATGACCTTGAGATGTGCAAAGGTTTCAAGAGAACACAAAAAAGTGTTTTTTTAATGTTTATTTATTTTGAGAGAGAGAGTGAGTGCAGGAGCGGGGTGGGGGGGTGCAGAGAGAGAAGAGAGAATTCCAAGCAGACTCCATGCCCAGCATGGAGCCAGACTAGGGGCTCATTCCAACAGACCATGAGATCATGACCTGAACCAAAAACAAGAGTGGGATACTTAACTGATTGAGCCACCCCAAGAACACAAAAAGTCTTAAAACCATAAATTAAAAAATATTGATAAATTAGACTAAAAATAAGAAGTTTTGTTCATCAAAGATAGCACAAGAGAACTAAAATGCAAGCCATAGAGTAGGAGAAGATATTTGCCATACTTACTTCTGAAAAAGTGCTTATACTCAGAATATAATAAGGAACTTCTAAAGATTGATAAGAAAAAAAGGCAAATGCCCTAAATAGGTAGATAGATTAATTAATCAAGGAGTTGCTAATTAAAGTTACAATATGCTATCACTACACACTCATCAGAGTGGTTAAAATTAAAAGACAATATCAAGTGTTGACAAGGACATGGAACAACTGAAACTGTCATTCTTTGCTGGTTTTCATGGAACCACATTTGTAAACTTTTGCAATATCTGTTAAAGCTAAATATATATTCATGTCTTATAACACAGAAGTCTAACTCGTAGGAATATATTCAACATAAATGCTCCTATAGACACTAAAAGACATGTTCAAGAATGTTCATAGCAGCACTATCCAAAATACCCTCAAACTGGAGCACCCAATCAATTGGAGAATAAACAAATAGTAGTACAGTCATACAATAGAATAATATAAAGCACTGAGAATAAAATTAATTAGGATAGTGTGTAACAGATGAATTTTACAAACATAATGTTGAGTAAAAGAAGCCAAACATAAAAGAGAAATACTCCATAAGTCCATTTGTATAAAAGTTAAAAAAAAAAGAGGGGTGCCTGGGTAGGTCAGTCGGTTAAGCGAACGACTTCGGCTAAGGTCAAGATCTCGCGTCCGTGAGTTCGAGCCCTGCGTCGGGCTCTGTGCTGACTGCTCAGAGTCTGGAGCCTGTTTCAGATTCTGTGTCTCCCTCTCTCTCTGACCCTCCCCCGCTCATGCTCTGTCTCTCTCTGTCTCAAAAATAAACGTTAAAAAAAAGTTAAAAAAAAGAAACGAATCTATGATAATAGAAGTCAGAAGCATGCTTACATTTAGCAGGGAGGGTGATGAGCACACAAAAACAGAAGGGGGCTTCAAGGGTTTTGGTAACAGTTTTAATTTAGGTTCTACTTATACAAGTGTGCTCACTTCATGAAAATGTATTGAGTTGTACACTTAGAATGTGTACCCTTTTCTGATATATATTTCAAAATAGTGACTTTTTAAAAATTGTAAACTTTTGTAAACATCAGTTATCACTTATTTCTTAAATATAATCAAACCCACAAGAGAAAGTTTCTTCTCAAAATGTATTTTATGAGGAACACTAATATATCATTTCAGTTTGTTCTGAAAAGTGTTCTTTTACTGAAAGCTAACCCAACAGATATTTCTTTAAAACTTCCACTACTTAAGAACTGGAGAAACGATCGGGCGCACTTCTGTGACTTAAAAGGACATTGGTATGACAACAGTTATAATTTGGAATGAAATGACAAATACTATATGCAATAGTAAATAAGGACGCCTGGTGGCGCTGCAGGCTAGGAGTATGAATGAAAAGCTCTGTGACTATGCCGGACGCCATTAAGCTGGGACTCAGAATAATGAATGCTTCCTGAAAGACGGAAGTATTTTAGGTAAGATCTAGGGGCAGATGTCTTCAGAGAGGACCTCATTCTAGGGCGAGTCAGTCAGAAAGATCTAATTCAAGGTTATTTAACCAAATCATCTGGGTCGACCGTATACAGAGGTGAAGAAACTGCACCACATGAATTTGGTCTGAACAATGGAGACAGCGCTAGCAAAAACGCCACAGAAAAGGCAAGTTCTCTTTCTTGCTATATTGATGCTTTTGTGGGAGGCTGGCTGTGACTCAATTAGGTATTCCATTCCAGAAGAAACAGAAAGTGGCTCCTTTGTGGCCAACCTGGCAAAGGACCTGGGGCTCAGGGTGGGGGAACTAGCTACTCGAGGCGCGCGAATCCATTACAAAGGAAACAAACAGCTCTTGGAACTGGATGTAGAAACCGGGAATTTGCTGCTATATGAAAAACTAGACCGGGAGGTGCTGTGCGGAGTGACAGATCCCTGTATACTGTACTTCCAGTTATTACTGGAAAACCCAGTGCAGTTTTTTCAGGCTGATCTGCAGCTCACAGATATAAATGACCATTCCCCAGAGTTCCTAGACAAGGAAATGCTCCTCAAAATCCCAGAAAGCGTTCAGCCTGGGACTGTATTTCCTTTGAAAATAGCTCAGGACTTTGACATAGGTAGCAACACTGTTCAGAACTACACAATCAGCCCTAACTCCCATTTTCATGTTGTCACTCATAATCGCGGAGATGGCAGAAAATACCCAGAGCTCATGCTGGACAAATCGCTGGACCGGGAGGAGCAGTCTGAACTCAGTTTAACCCTTACGGCGCTGGATGGTGGGGATCCACCTAGGTCCGGGACCACTGCAGTCCGTATTGAAGTCGTGGACATCAATGATAATGCCCCTGCGTTTTTACAGTCGCTCTATGAGGTACAGGTCCCGGAGAACAGCCCCCCAAACTCCTTAGTTGTCGTTGTCTCTGCCCAAGATTTAGATGCAGGAACATATGGGAATGTACGCTACACTCTATTCCAAGGCAATCAAGTTATTCAACCATTTGTAGTAGACGAAATAACAGGAGAAATTCATCTGAAAAAGGCATTGGATTTCGAGGCAACTCGATACTATAACGTGGAAATTGCAGGCACAGACGGTGGGGGCCTTTCAGGAAAATGCACTGTAGCTATAGAAGTTGTGGATGTGAATGACAACGCCCCCGAACTGACCATGTCAACGCTCACAAGCACAACCCCAGAAAACTCCCCAGAGACTGTAGTTGCTGTTTTCAGTGTTTCTGATCCAGACTCCGGGGACAACGGTAGGATGGTTTGCTCCATCCAGAACGATCTTCCCTTTCTCTTGAAACCCACATTCAAGAACTTTTACACCCTAGTTACAGAAAAGCCACTGGACAGAGAAAGCCAAGCCGAGTACAACATCACCATCACCGTCACCGACTTGGGGACCCCCAG
>NW_026057577.1:33377537-33388872 GCF_023721935.1 Panthera uncia
CCTGCACCGAGCTGGTGCCCAGGGCGGCCGAGGCGGGCTACCTGGTGACCAAGGTGGTGGCGGTGGACGGCGACTCGGGCCAGAACGCCTGGCTGTCGTACCAGCTGCTCAAGGCCACGGAGCCCGGGCTGTTCGGCGTGTGGGCGCACAACGGCGAGGTGCGCACGGCCCGGCTGCTGAGCGAGCGCGACGCCGTCAAGCACAGGCTGGTGGTGCTGGTCAAGGACAATGGCGAGCCGCCGCGCTCGGCCAGCGTCACGCTGCACGTGCTGCTGGTGGACGGCTTCTCGCAGCCCTACCTGCCGCTCCCGGAGGTGGCGGCGGCCGAGGCGCGGGCAGACCCGCTCACCGTCTACTTGGTCGTGGCCTTGGCGTCCGTGTCGTCGCTCTTCCTGTTCTCGGTGCTGGTGTTCGTGGCGGTGCGGCTGTGCAGGCGGAGCCGGGCGGCGTCTGCGGGTCGCTGCTCGGGGCCCGAGGGCCACTTTCCGGGCCACCTGGTGGACGTCAGCGGCGCGGGGACGCTGTCCCAGAGCTACCAGTATGAGGTGTGTCTGACGGGAGGCTCGGAGACTAGTGAGTTCAAGTTCTTGAAGCCGATTATCCCGAACTTCCCTCCCCAGGGCATTGGAAAGGAAATGGAGGAAAACGCCACCTTCCGGAATAGCTTTGGATTCAATTAGGGATCTGATCACAATGCCGTGAGTTTTGTCATTTATCTCTAATTTCCCCAAATACCGAGTTTGAGAGCGTCATGGAGAAAAATCCCACCTTCAGGTATGATTTCCCTGAATTTATCCTTTTCAACTTTATCTTGCCCAATTTTGGGAAAACTGAATTCTCTGTCACTGCATCTATGTATACACAGTGCCATCCCAAATCTATGCATGCTGTTGACTTTCCTAAAATGTTTGCTTTTGATGGTATTTGTCAGGATAAGCTGTCTTAATGAAATCAAATACTGTTTTTCTCTGTATTCTGTCCATTCTGTTTCATCACACTGTTTTTGATGCTAAATAGCAAAAATAAAAAGGTTTTACATAATTTTATTTTGTTTTCAAAGGAATACATGCAAATGATAATGAATGTAATATGTGAGAAAACTTGACAAAAAGCAACAATGTTCTAACTACTCTTCTTTCCTAGCTTTCATCCATACTGGCAAACATTTTTTAAACAATTTTTATTGAATTATACATACAGAAAAGGGAACGAATCATAATTTCAATGTGTTTTCAGAAAGTTAACATACTTGGTACCAGCATCTTGGTGGTTAGTAATGAAACGTTACTAACATTTCAGGTGCCACACAAATTACCCCTTAAAGTCACTACCAGCCCAAGTATAACAATATCCTGACTTCCAATACTATGATTTACTTTTGCCTGTTTTGAATTTATATAATTGGAATAGTAGAGTATAAACTGCTTTGTGTCTGGCTGATTTCACTCAACATTATGTTTATGATATTTGTCCATGACAATGCTTTTAATTTTAGTTTTTCATTCTCATTGCTGTATAGTATTCCACTGTATGAATATTTTACAATTTATGACCCATCCCACTATAGACGGATATTTGGGTTGGTGCACAGTTTGCCTGTTTGAATAGTACTACTTTGAACATTCTCATACACGTCCTTTGGCAAACATGTATATGCATTTCTGTTGGTATATACCTAGGGGTGAAATTGCTGCTCATTTAGTAAGTACATGTTCCCTTTTTGTAGATTCTTCCAAATAGTTTCCAAAGTGGTTGTACCAGTTTACACTGCTCTCAGTACTGTCTGGATGTACCAGTTCCTCCATATTTTTGCCAACACTTTCATTTTATCCCATTGGAAAGTACCTTTAAACCTTTTATTTCTAGTCCTTCTTATATTCTTTTTTTATTACTAAAGAATATGTTTGTAACCTTTTCATAAAGTCTAAACAATTTCCTTAATTTTCTGCTACTGTTGTCTAGTACCTAGCACACTTAAAACTTCTCTCATTCATCCTTTACATAGAGCTCTGTCACTATTTTCCAGTACTTCCCTGAACAAGCTGAAACCCTCCACTTATTGTTCATAATAACAGTTCCTTTCATTTACTTGTCTGACAGAAAAAATACAATTCTTATTTTTTTCTCTTACTTCTTTCTCCCTTACACTTTACAACCTCTGTCAAATTAACTTACACTTTTATATAGTCCAGATTGATGACATTTTTACTCTATAACCATAGCTAAGAATAGAATTCCCCCTTTTGTCTGTATATCTGTTGTAGAATCTGAAATCAATATTAAAAATTCACTTTTAATGACCATTATATTATGAATGCCCTGTACCCAAAGATCACAAGGACACACTGGATCAGAACAAAGCTGAGTTTATTGACTTGTTGTAACAAGGGAGACTGCACATTCTGGGAAAGCTTTGGTCACCTTAGTAATAGCTCCTTAAAAAAGTATAAGGCTTTTGTTTGGTAGTTTTGCATAGGGCTCAAGGAAGTAGCCCTGGACTGGATGCTTCCAGTGAATGGGAGTAATTCTATTATAGGGTATCTTATTGAATTGTATTCAGGAAATGAGAAGAACAAAGGGAGGTTAAAATGTAATTGTTTTTTTAAAAACCAGCATTCAATCATAATCAGCCAGGACAGAGTACTCTGGGCATTGTTTTGGTTTATACAACGTTCTTGTTTTTGACTGTGCTCAAGCATGATCATGATGTCATCTTATTGCAGTTTTGTTCCGTCTGATCACAATCCCTCTTTAATGATGTTGTTCTGTGAAGTTGTTTATATTCAACAGGAGATCATGGCCTATTTGTGAGTGCCACGCCAATTCCTATGTATAAGAGACTGATTTTCTTAAAATATTCATTGCACTATAAAATTCCTAGAAGAAAGCATAGGAGAAAAGCTTCATGACATTGAATTTGGTGGTGATTTCTTGGCTTTCACACCAGAAGCACATGGAACAAAGCGAAAATAGACCAATGAGACTACATCAAACTTAAAAAATTTTGTGCACCAAAGAACACCATCAACAGTGAAAAGGCAACCTATGGAATGGGAGAAAATATTTGCAAATACTATATCTGATATGGGGTTAATGTCCATAATATTTGAGAACTCCTACAACCCAACAAAAACAAAAAAATCAAATAACCTGATTAAAAAATGAGCAAAGGACTTAGATATTTCTCCAGAGATGATATGCAGATGACCAACAAACATATGAAAAAATGTTCAACATCACTAATCATCAGAGAAATGGAAATCCAAACCACAATGTAGTGTCACCCTACACACATTAGGACGACTGCTATCAAAAAAAAAAAACAACCCAGAAAATAGCAAGTGTTCAAAAGGATGTGGAGAAACTATTCCCTCCGTGCACTGTTGGTGAGATTGTAGAATGGTGCAACTGCTATAAAAACAGTATGAAGTCTTCTCAAAAAAGTGTAAAAGAGAACTTCTATATGATCTGGCAATCCCATATCTGGGTATATACCTAAAGGAATTGAAAGTAGGGTCTCAAAGATATTTGTGCACCCATGTTCATAGCAGCAGTATTCACAACTGGCCAGAGATGGAACCAACCCAAATACCCATGTATGGAATCTTAAAAAAGGAAGGGAAGCCTATCACATGCTACAACATGGATGAACTTTGAGGGCATTATTCTAAGTGAAAGAAGATAGTCACAAAAAGGCAAATACAGTATGATTCCACTTATATGATGTATCCAAGGTTGTTAAATTCATACAAACAGAAAGTAGAATGGTGCCTACCAGGGACTGGGGGAGGAGGAAAAGGAGAGTTTTTGTTTGATGGGTATAGAGTTTCAGATTTGCAAAATGGAAACGTTCTGGAGATCTGCTTCCCAACAATGTGAATGTACTTAACACTATGGAACTGTATACCTCAAAATGGTTATGATGGTAAATTTTGTGTTACATTTTTTAACCGCAGTAAAATACATTGCTCATTGCAGAGCCATATTACTTAAGGACTGTATTTTCTGCTCCTTTGATCTACTGTTGTGTTTCCTGTGCCATTGAAAATACAGTGTTCGTAGAATCAAGATAAAATAAATTCACCATTTTATTTTATTTTACTTTACTTTAGGTTACTTTTTCTTTTTTAGAGAGAGAGCACAGAAGTGGGGGACAGAGGCACAGGGAGAGAGAGGGGGAGGGGGGGATCCCAAGCAGGCTCCATGCTTAGCACAGAGCCTGATGTGGGGCTTGATCCCACAACCCTGGGATCATGACCTGAACAGAAATCAAGAGTCAGATTTAGCCAACTGAGCCACCCAGGTGCTACAGATTCACCATTTTAGACTCCATCAGTTGGCTTTACCATATCTTCAAATATTTCTAAATAATTCAGGTTCCCATAACTCTTGCCCGAAGCTCTCTTTCTGCTTCTGTCTAGACTAAATGATCTCTAAATGTGTACAAAACTATCATCTTGTTTTTATACCTCTCCTAGTTAAGCCCATTGTTTGATAGATTACTTATCTCCTATTTTTAAAGCCCTCTCTGTGCTACAGTGTATCCTCAAGTGGATTCCTAAGAGAGGGCACATGAAAAATAAACTCTGTCTCTGCATGTCTGAAAATGCATTTAGTTTTCTTTTACACTTAATTGATGTGCTATATAGCATATATGTCATTTAATGTCCGAAAAATTCTAAAAATTCCTGCCTTTTCATATCTGGGATCATTTCATCTCTACTATTATTTCCTTAATAACTGTATTCCTAACTTTATTTTTTTCTGAGTCTTGTGTTTTGTCAGATATTGAACATTCTCAATAATATCTCTAGTTTCTTATATTTCTCCTTTATTTTACATCTTTGGTTTTTCCTCTCCATCCTCTTTTAAAGTGAGTCCCTCACTTTATTTTGAGCATTTCTGTTTCTTCCCCTAGGAGAAGTGTTGATATTTGTTGCTACAGGATGCAGGGATATCCTGGCAACTTCACAGCAGAAGAGTGACATGCTGAAAACGGGAAAAACCTCATGACGTCAAATCTGGTAATCCACACCAAATTTCTGAAAACTAAAGAGAAGGAAAAAATCTTGATGGCAGTGACAGTAGATTTCTCACCAAAAACCATGGGAGTCAGAAACAAGTGACACATATTTTTCAAGTGCTGAAAGAAAAGAAATGTTAAAAGAATCATATATCCAGTGAAAATATCTTTCAGGAAGAGAATTTGTTGCCAGTAGACCTACCCTAAAAGACTGGCTGACGGAAGTTCTCCAAACAGAAAGGAATCAATTAAAAAAAGAATCTTGGAACATCAGGAAAGAAGAACACAGTAAATAAAAATACGGTTAAATGTCATAGACATTCCTTCTCCTCTTGAGTTTTCTAAATTATGTTTGATGGTTGAATCCCAAATTATATATGATTATGTCTGATTAGTTCTAAGTATATATTGAAGAAATACTTAAGACAGCTTTAAATGGGGGAGGTTAAAGGGAGGTAAGTTTTCTACCCTTCTCTTGAACTGGTAAAATGACATACCAGTAAACTGTAATAAGTTAAGTATGGAGCAACTACTAGAAAAGCTATACAGTGTGATACACCAAAAAACGCTATAGATAAATCAAAGTGGAATTCTAAAAAAGTATTCTAATAAACTACAAGAAAGGCAGGAAAAAGAAAACAGAAACAAAAATCAGAACAAATATAAAAGAAAAAATAAAATGTCAGGCTTAGGCTCTAATATATCAGTAATTACATTTAAGGTAAATGGTCTAACATAGCAGTAATTACATTTAATGCAAATGGTCTGAACACACCAATCAATACAAAGAGATTGATATAATGTGTTTAAAAATGACCAACTGTATGCTGTCTACAAGAAACTTCACTTCAAGTATGATATAGGCAAGTTGAATGTAAAAAGATGGAAAACATATTATGCAAATGTTGATAAAAATGTATTAGGAGTGGCCATACTAATGTCAGATAAAGTGACATCAGAGGAAAGAAAATGACCAGAGACAGAGTAGGACATTAGGTAATGATAAAAGAGGACAGAGCATTCCTAAATACGTATACATATTTACAAACAACAAAGGTACAAAATACGTGAAGCAAAAACTGACAAAACTGAAAGGAGAAATAGATCTACAATAAAAGTTGGATTCTTCAATACAGAAAATCAGCAAGAACACAGAACCGAACAACACCCTCAACAGGATGGATCTAATCCATATTTACAGAACACCTAGCCAAAAATACCAGAATACACATTCTTTTCAAATGCTTCCCAAAAGTATGCAAGATAGACTGTGTAAACAAGGCCATACACAAACTTCAATCAATTTAAAAGAATTGAAATCATACAGTGTGGGTTCTCCATTCACAATAGAATCAAACTAAAAAATCAAACATAAAGTAACAGGAAAATCTTCAAATGCTTGAAAACGAAACATTTCTAATTCATGGATCAAAGGCAAAGTCTCAAGGAATATAAAAAATACATCAAGCTTAACTAAAAATGAAAAGACAACAAATTAAAATTTATAAGACACAGCTAAAGCACTGCAGAGGGACATTTATAGCACTAAATGCATATTAGAAAAGAGGAAGGGGCTCCTGGGTGGCTCACTCGGTTAAGCGTCTTGACTCTTGATTTCAGCTCAGATCATGATCTCACAGTTCGTTTATTGAGTTCCAGCCCTTCGTGGGACTCATCACTGATGGTGTGGAGCCTGTCTGGGATTCTTTTTCTCTCCTTCTCTTTCTGCCCTGCCTCTGTGCACATGTGATGTTTCTCTCTCTCTCTCTAAAACTTAAAAAAATTTTTTAAAGAAAAGAGGAAAAGTCCCAATCATCTAATCTCCCACCTCCAGAATCTAGAAAAATAAGAGAAAAATAACCCAAAGCAAGCAGGAGAAGCAGGAGGAAGAAAATAGTATAAATAATAGAAGAAACCAATTAAATTCCAAATAAAAATAATAGAGAAAATCAATGAAATAAAAAGTTGATTCTTTGAAAAAATAAAACTGACAGATATCTAACAAGGAAGTCTTCTTCCCCAAACATTTGAGATTTCAAATGTGTTTAGCATCAATTCCTTTATATTTTCAGACTTTTATGCATCATTTCTTTCTCCCATCAATTGAGAGGGTTCTTTAAGTGATTGCTTACATGTCTCCATCTTTGCCCTGAGTCATTGTTTTTTCTTGCATATAGTTAAATGAGATTTTAAGAGATTTATAACAAAATTAAAGAGTTCTAAGATGAACCATGAGGGTTGGTCTTTATCTTTCATTTTTAGTAAACTTGAAGAATTTTTAAAATGTATAATGGAATGAAAGGAAAACAAACATTTGTAGCATAAAAATGGAAATCAGCTTGATCAGCTATGCAATAATTATAAGCTAACTAAATAAAATTAAGTTTAATGTACTTTATAATGTTTCATCAAAGTATTATTTCAGCTCTTTGATAATAATCAGTTAATCTTAATGATCTGTCACTTCACATAAGCATACACGAACATAATAAGTATTGGTATGAGTATTGGAAATGGTGTTTTTTTACATTGTTTCCCTTTACATGTTGTGTCTAGAGGAAACCAAGGTTTTGCCACCTAATTATTAAAAATAAGCTGGAATATGAGTAAGAAGGTTCCCAATGAATGAAGGAAACCTTCTATATCTTGAAAGAGTTGTGGGTTACATGGATGGATCCATTGTTAAAATGGCACAGTTAAGATTGGTGCATTTGAATTTGTGTAAATGTTACCTTAAAACAACTATACAAAAATAAACATTGACTGGGAGGCGGAGGGTGGAGGGAAAGATATAGATGAAGCAAGACAAGATGTTTTGAAGCTGGGTGATGTGTACATGGAAGTTATGCTGTTTGCCTTGTATGTACTGAACTTGTTCCACAATAAATGCTAATGAGTTATTACTTGTGAGACAAGTTGATAAATGTCAATTCAATTCTACTCTAGCAAAGCAAAACAAAAGAGAGTAAAACAGAGACACATTCTCCTGAAAGAATCTAAAGTAATCCATTTCCATAAAAAGGCAGTTTCTTCACATACCAACTGACACCCTTGGAGGATACATTAAGATATTCTGTTCTTCTTTCTATAATAAAAAGCAATGTTCTACAAGATATTTCAGTGATCTAAACTGAGTTCTACAGATGCTTTACTGCTAGTAAAATTTGCTTTAAAATGAAAAATTATTCAGTAAGCTATCTGTGAAGATGTGTGGTGGTGCTGCAGGTCAAGAGAGTAAATAAAGGACTGCACAGATGTCAGGGATGCCGTTAAGCTGGAATCAGAATATCCACTGAAGGAAGGAAATCTTTAGGGTTGGACTAGAAATAGCTCTGTTTCAAAGAAGAAACTACACCCATATAATGTGTTTATGGTTGTTGGTTTTACTTCATCAGTTTATTTTGTCATTCATACCCTCAAGGAAATCTATTCTCAGTAACATTTATCAAGTGAACCATAGAGACTGGTCACCATAATCTTATTTTTTTATCCTTCTGGATAGATAGAGTGCTTTTTAAGTACAAAATTATTTCATATGGTCAGAGTTTAGATTTTATTTAGCTTTACTTATTTTACCTAGAGTTGAAACATTTTGAAAAAGATCCTCAGTTTTAATCTTTCATCATTTTGGCTCTTACCTGAAGTGAAGTTTGGTTGAACTCAGTTGATTTAATCTCTCAATATATATGAAATCAATCTGAAATGAAATTATGCTTGGCGCATTTTGTGTTGTTATATGTGCACTGACCCAGTTCATGTATTTTCAGGATGTTTAAAGACATGTTTTCCTATTAATCTGAACAGAAACTGAGGAGATAGAAATGGATAAAGCCATGATGAACCATCATTGAATTCTGTGGAATCCACTCAAGTGTAATTCACCTTTCACATTACCTTATTTGATGTTTATTTATAGAAACTCATGTCATCTTTGTTGTGGGAGGGTGGTAGAGGTGAATGTTTATTTTCTGCATTGCATTATGTCCTTACAACAGGATAATATATTTGGGCCTCGATTAATTACTATAGGAGTTAAATTTGATTTAAAAATTACAATAATATAAACAATCCTAATAAAAATCATGACCAATTCTACCTGTACAAAATGAAGTAAAATCCCAAGATGTGTACTCATGACAGACAATTGATTGTTGCTAGTTCCTCTTTTAAATAATTGAATTGATTAGATACTTCTATCTTAAGTATTTCTTGGCCTCAGTTTTCCTTCTAATAGCCTAATTCTTTCCTTTATTTTGCAGGTATAAGCACAAAATAAAGTAGGTCTGTTGTTTATGTCATTTTATGAGCCATATAACTTAGAGAAATAGTTTTTTTATTTTATAATTGGTGTTGCTAACCAACATTTACATTTTGTAGTTTATTGATTTGTTTGTTGGGACAAATAATGTACATTTTGAATTCACAAATAACACTATTCGTCAGAGATAAATTTCATTGCCAAAGAATACAAGATGATTATAGTAAATTTACATTACTTGGGGTAGTGATTTTTAAACGTTAGTATGCATGAGAATCACTTAAAGACAAAGATTGAAGTGCAGATTTCAGTTAGCACCCCCCAGAGAATTTGATTCAAGATCTAGAGGGAAGACTAGGAGTTGACTTTGAAAAAAAAACAACCCAAGACTCCCAAGTAATTATTTATGCATATGGTTCACACACTATGGTTTGAGAAACACTGACTCCACCTCAAAGTCTTTATAACGCTCAGATTTGGGGAATAGTATTGCCTGTATGTTATCATATTGAAGTTATCAATTTGAACGCGTGGTGGCAGTGCAGGCTAAGAGAGTGAATAAAGCTCTGCAGATTCGGAGGACTCCATTTTATTCAGAGACCCCCTCTCCCCTCAAATATAGGACACATTTACAGCTAGAGCAAAGTTAGAAGTATTCAGGAAGGCAGTCGTCACCAGAGAAGTTATAAGACAAATTCGAAATTCAACAGCAAAGAGATTACGGAGGGTAGATGATGGACGTGGTGATTGGGACTGGAAAAGGATTTTTTCCTCTGGAATCAGACCTAATAGAAATGGCGCAAACAAAAGTACATCGCAAGAAAAGGCAAGTGACTATCTTCATTATATGGATGATTTTGTGGGAAGTGGGTTCAGAATCGATTCAATATTCTGTACTGGAGGAGACAGAAAGTGGCACGTTTGTGGCCAATTTGACAAAGGATCTGGGACTCAAGAGAGGAGAGCTGGCTGAGCGGGGTGCTCAGGTCGTTTTCAAGGGGAACAGACAGCATTTGCAGCTTGACCCACAGACTTATGATTTGCTGCTAAATGAGAAACTGGACCGGGAAGAGCTGTGCGGTTCCACTGAGCCCTGTGTGCTACCTTTCCAAGTATTACTGGAAAATCCCTTGCAGTTTTTTCAGGCTGCTTTACGAGTCAGAGATATAAATGACCACGCCCCAGAGTTCCCAACCAGAGAAATGCTACTAAATATATCAGAAATTACTACACCAGGAAAGCTATTTCCTTTGAAAATGGCACAGGATTTAGACGCTGGTAGCAACGGTCTTCAGAGCTACATAATCAGCTCCAATCCTCATTTCCACGTTCTCACTCGCATTCGCAGCGACGGCAGGAAGTTCCCGGAGCTGGTGCTAGACAAAGCCTTGGACCGGGAGGAGCAGCCCGAGCTTAGGCTTACCCTCACAGCACTGGATGGTGGGTCTCCGCCGCGTTCTGGAACCACGGAGATTCAGATACTGGTCTTGGACATCAATGACAACGCCCCCGAGTTTGCTCAGGAGCAATATGAGGCGCAAATCCCTGAAAACAATTCCCTGGACTCTCTGATTATCACCGTCTCAGCGAGGGATTTAGATGCTGGATCTTTTGGGGAAGTATCTTACGCCCTATTTCAGGTAGATGACATTAATCAGCCCTTCGAAATAAACGCAATTACAGGCGAAATTCGACTGAGAAAGACTTTGGATTTTGAGGAATTTCAATCTTACCATGTGGATATTGAGGCTACAGATGGCGGGGGACTATCAGGAAAATGCTCTTTGGTCATCAAGGTTCTGGACGTAAATGACAACACTCCTGAATTGACCATGTCCTCACTCACCAGTCCCATTCCCGAAAACCTGCCAGACATCATAGTGGCAGTTTTCAGTGTATCAGATGCAGATTCTGGACAAAATCAACAGATTGTTTGCTCTATAGATGACAATCTCCCCTTTCTTCTAAGACCATCAGTGGAGAATTTCTACACATTGGTGACTGAAGGAGCGCTGGATAGAGAGAGCCAGGCCGAGTACAACATCACCATCACC
>NW_026057577.1:33393872-33402902 GCF_023721935.1 Panthera uncia
CTGGTGGACGTCAGCGGCGCGGGGACGCTGTCGCAGAGCTACCAGTATGAGGTGTGTCTTCGGGGAGGATCGGGGACCAGTGAATTCAAGTTTCTCAAGCCCATTTTCCCCAACTTCGTGGGTGAAGCAGCTGGTAGGGACGCCGAGGAAAACTCTAATTTTACAAATAATTTTGGGTTCACTTAGGCATCTCACCTTAAGGGGAGATATATGATAATACTAACTAATGTATTATTAGTTCGCAACCTGTTCATTCACATAAAGAACTACATATTCAGACAATAATTATTGTCATATTTATAGTTATTTCATCCCATTGAAGTATTTTACATTCTGAATCTCTGGGTTTTTGTTGGTGGTGGTGGTGGTGTTTTTAGCCAGCTCACATTTTGCATGTTCATACAATAGGGGAGAAATGGTGTATCTGTTTTTTGGGGGTAAGATTTTTGGAGGTCAGAAATGTTTTCAGGTTCCTGATGTTTGAGCTTGTTCACTAATATCTTGTTATGGCTAAGAGAATTGTGTTTTCTGATTATCATTAGCATAGAGTATTGTAAATCATGACTTCCAATTTTAAAAATACTTTTCATTTATACAAATGAATTATACTTTTCATTTATACAAAAAAATTTTGTCACGTTAGAAATTGTTAGATTTCTGTAGTAGTGTTTTGTCTTGCCTCAAAGGAACTAATATTTTATCTGGGTGTCGTCTAAGTTGAGTATTGTCTTTCAAAATTGATCTCTTTGGACTATACCATCTGATACAATTTTAAAGAATTCAATCCCTGTTAAATAGAAAAAATGTTGGTAGACTTATGATTACTTTTTCAAAATAAATGATTTGGGTATGTAAATAATGATTCTCATTCTTTTAAAATAATAGAAAGTTACATGATTCAAACATATTCAATATGAATAGAAAACAGAAAATTTTTTTCTCTTTCAGATTTTTGTTTAAATTCTAATTAGTTAACATAGAGTGTAATATTAGTTTCAGTAGAATTTAGTGATTCATTACTTACAAGACCCAGTGCTCATCATAGATTCATAATTAAAACTATCATGTTTCACCTGAATGTAATAAAGCAAAAATTATATGCAACTATAGATTTTGCTTAAGCTTAAATAAATAATCTCTATAAGGTTAAAACACAAGAATATAATGCATAGTAAGATATTAGCATCACTTAACTGCCTGGTAAAAAATGAGGCATCCTCTAATACATGCCCCCTCACCTTACTTTATACTTTTTGTTATATATAGTACCTTTTCAATGTTTATAGTATTTACAATGTATTTTTAAAGGATAATCCCCATGATTTTTTAGACTTTTTATGTTTTCAAAGTCAGTGTACCCTTTCACTCTGTTTCATGCAAATATGTTCAAGCATTTATTTATTTACATATGGTAAGCATAGTTAGTTTTTAAACCTGATACTTCTGATAGCTGAAGTTTGTATGCGCCTATTTCTGCTGTATTGTTACTGATTTTTCTTATTGGTTTTATCTTTGTTTCTTTGTGTGACTCATATGGTTGATTGCCCTTGAAAAATTTATTTGTAGGATGTCCTCAAAGCCTAGGTTGCATGTTTCATCCTTCAAAATGTATTTTCATTGAACCCATTGGGTTCAGCTAGGATTCTTAAATCACTCTCAGTAGGGAACCACTGCAAACCAATTTTATGGCTTGATGTTTCTCACAACTCAACATATGCATATTGAAAATTAAACACACATGAAGACCAGTCTGTAGCTATAATTTCCCAGGCATCTTTTCTTTTTTTCTACTCTACTTAACATCAGGAGCACTTCCATATAGTTTCCTGAAGTTGGGGTGAGGGAGCATCTTTAGATTTGTTTATGTTTACATTGTATCAACATATGTATATATAGTGGATATAGCCCTGTGGGGATCTCTTAAAATGGGAGGATCTTTGTAGAATATGCTGCAAATTTGGTTGACCCTGAGTCTTGATTTATATTTAATGTCATGAATAGCTTCAAATCAAAGTCCAAGGGCAAATATTTTTAATTGCCCTGAGGGAATAATGAGTTTTGCTGTTCTGACAAATGGTTTACTCCTCCATTACAAGCTTCCATCAAAAATTGGGCTTTTTTTCCATTGTGTTTTCTACTGTGTTTTTAGCTCTTCAATTTTTTTAAGAGAGAGAGAGAGCGAGTGGGGAGAGGGGCAGAGGGAGAGAGAGAGAGAGAGAGAGAGAGAGAGACAGAGAGAGAGTCTTAAGCAGGCTCCACACTTAGTGTGGAGCTGGAGGCAGGACTTGATTCCAGGACGATAACTTGAGCTGAAATCAAGAGGGAATTGCTCAACCACTCAACCCACTGAGCCACCCAAGCACCCCTAGCTCTTCAATATTTTTAAAGTAGTTTTTTTTTTAAAGTCTTGTCCATTATTCTTTATTGTTTTCCATGGGAAAGTCATCTGAATTATCTATACCATCCATTTCAGAAATGAGGAGTTTTGCCTAATGTTTCAATTTGCAGATTCAGTTTTGCCATCATTCCAATGATATATGAGGCTATTTTTTTCTTTGAATCCGGTGTTTCATTCTTTGGGTACCCTGCCCAGGCAAATGATCTCCTTTCCTTACTAAACTTTAATCTCATGGAGAGAGCTCTTTTTCTATTACATTTAGGAAAATACATACTGAAGTAAATATAGACGAATGAGAGTTGAATAAATTATTGAATTAATGAATTAGTGTGTTATTTTATCATCTGGCTTTATAAACTTATAAACTACAACAAAAAAATTACCTATTTTTATAAAATGCTCATGTACTGTTTACACTATTTGACATTTGTTTCATTCACCTAACAATTTATCATTTACAAGTGCCTGGGCTCAGTGGTTGGGTGTTCGACTCTTGATTTTGGCTCAGACAATGATCTTACAGCCCATGGGTTCAAGCCCTGCATCAGTCTATATGCTGACAGTGTAGAGCCTGCTAGGGATTCTCTCTCCCTCTCTTTGCCCCTCCCCCACTCATGTGTGCACGCACACACACACACTCTCTCAAAATAAATAAATAATAAAACTTAAAAAAGAATGATTTATCATTTAGAATATGTGAGCCAACTATCATCTTGTAAAGTGTATGATATGTTGAGCACTTTCCATATTTATTCACAAATAATGAAATTTAAGCTAATTTTATTTATTGTATTACACATAAGGGGAGAAAGAGTCTAAGATTCAGTTTCAGACTGTGTATATATATATATATATACACACACATATATGCAACTAATTATATATATAATTAGATTATTAAACATTTTTATCCTTAGTTTCTCAGGAATGTACCTGTAATTTTTTATTCTGCCCTATTTTTTTTTTTTTAATTTTCAACGTTTTTTATTTATTTTTGGGACAGAGAGAGACAGAGCATGAACAGGGGAGGGGCAGAGAGAGAGGGAGACAGAATCGGAAACAGGCTCCAGGCTCCGGGCCATCAGCCCAGAGCCTGACACGGGGCTCGAACTCACGGACCGCGAGATCGTGACCTGGCTGAAGTCGGACGCTTAACCGACTGCGCCACCCAGGCGCCCCATATTCTGCCCTATTTTTGAACCAACTAAGATGTGTTAGCATAAGGGAACACTTTAATTGCTTGATGATTTTGTACCTTACTTCTTTTCCTTTACAAACTCTGACAAGCTCCTATTCCTTATAATTTGAGTGAAGGCATGCAATTTTGACTTTGACCTTGGGTGACTTTGGGTGAATTATTCAGAATTCAGCACAATAAAAAAATAGAAACCACTTTATGTATATCTAACCAAAAACAGATATTTGCTAGAAGGTATTAGATGCTTACAGAATCAGAAGAACTGGACAAGCAGAAGTGAGAGAGCCTGCAATTAACTCCTGGTTTTGAAGCCATACTACCATTTTTGTAGTATAGAAATCAGGAAGCCACTGCTACTGCTACTATCAAAACTGTTGCTCCTACAATGTCCTCTCCCATCATCACCTCTAAAACTGGTGAAAATTCAGGGGAACCTAGTGTCTAGCTGCCACAATGGCCTCCAATTACTTCTGAAACTGATGGCTCGACACAGAAATGCTGACTTGGCTGCAAGCACTCACATCTCTCTGACCTTGCTGATTAATAGCATTGACAGTGGGTAGATGACCTTTGCCTGTCTTCTCAGGCTCATCATCTGAAGCCATCTCATTGGTAAAACCTAATTTTCATCCAGAATAATAATTCAGAGTCCTTAAAATTAAGTTTTAAGATATCTAGACCCAGAATTTTTTAAAAATCATAAAAAGAAGTAGGAATGGATGACAGTTGCCAAGAGCCCACTGAGGAAGCATCATTAGTTCAAAGAGAATCTTGTCTCAGCAAATGAATTCATTTATTGCTTTGGGGCTAAGTTTTCAGTGGAACAAAAATTCTTTTGGCTACAAATCACACCACCAATATGTAGAAATGCAATCATATGCTCCTCTAATAACCAACCCAAACAGGCAAGTTAGTTGACCCTATCTGCTTCTAGTGAGCAATGGGAACTATAGGTGTGGTTTGAGTGGGTATGACATAGACTACTCATTTCACCCAAATATATGTTATCCCCATATTTTTTTTTTTTACTAATAGACCTCTCATTTTTTAGTTGCTCATGTGGATATGTGGGCTATAAATTATATTTCCCGACTTCTGCTGTGATTGGAAGTGGTCTTGTACCAAAGTTATGGCCACTGAGACATGACTACAAGTGCCATGGAATATTTCATGGAAGTAGTCTTTAAAAATGAAGACAAAGCCTTCCCTTTCTCCTACTTATTGGTCTTAATGGAGCTATAAAGGGTGGATATTAGACAGCGGTCTTGAACTGTAAAGTGAAGGCCATGATTTGAAGGTGATAAAACAACAAGATGGAAAGTGACTATCCCAGATAGCACTGAATGCATTTCAAGCCACTATCCTTTTATAAGAGAAAATAAAATTATATTTTGGAGAAGCCATTGTTGTTATGGTTTCTTCTATAATATCAGGTTGAAATTATAGAGAACATATTTATATATAGAAATTACCTAGAACATAATTCTTGCTGTTATAGTAAGCTTCTTTAACAAAATGATATTTAAGATAACCAAAGAAGGAACAGAGAAAGTTATGAGGTTTACATGCATGTCTTACAAAGAAAACAGCTCAAGATTTAAGAAAAATAATTTTTAAAAATGAATTGATTATAGGAATAAAAGTAAATTAATTAAGTAGAATAATAACCACAGAAGATTTCACCAATAAAACATAAGTCTATTTCTTTGAAAAATTCAAGGGTATTTTGAGTTAAATTGGTGGGTTGGACATATACCTTTAATTTGGCTTCCTCTAAATATGCACTAACATGAAAGTAAAGAGATATTTTCAAAAATAGAAACTTATAATAATGGAAAGAACAAGGTAGAGGACAACAGGGAAAAATATTAGTAGGTGGAAAGTAAATGAATGACTTAGTGGAATGACAAACCAACTACCAAATCCTGAAGTGTGAAAAGCTGAGAACCAATCCTGTTGAGGCTGCAGGATTTTCAGAAGCATCAGAGCCATCAGCCCTACATACTATGGAAATGATGATAGCATGCCAAATATGGAGGGTCACGTTAAAATTGCGTGAAAAGTGGTTAAATCTACAGCAGATAAGTTTTCCCCAATGTAGTCAATGAGCAACCTCTTTCTCTGATCCTAGCATTAATTCTAGAATTTTGATTTCTCATCACCACAAAAAAGGAGAGTCATTATATTAGAGGTTCCACTGGCAAAGTTGAGAGCAGGGGTCATATGGGTAGTAGAAATAAATGACCATCTAAACATTGTATGCTGACGGATTGTTAAAATGCAATGAGAGTCATTGGGACCAATTACAGATGTTTCCGTTCTCAGACACATGGCAGAATTTTAATTGTGTTTCTTCTTTAAATTACATGTGGCCAATAAAATGTGAGAATAAATGATATATGTTACTTCTGGGCTAAGGCTTTCAGAGACTGCACATGGTTTAACACATTTACTTTCTCCAATACAGTGATCCTGAAAGCATAGGTAGAGATGGAGTCTCCAGAAGCCTGGATCCCTGGCTGAGCACCATGAGGACTCCATGCTGAACTGTATAGGATATATAGTGTGAGAAATGAATCAACCTTCATTGTGTTAAGCCTCTGAGATTTGGAAGGGTTGTTTGATATTGAAGCATTACCTATCATATTCTGAGTGATGCAGATATCCACTCGTCTTCCTCCATCAGTCCTTTACCTTTTCAACTTATACCTTTTCCTTTTGAGTAGGAGATTTTATAGAGTTGAAGAATCTAACCAGTCCAAGTGGCAAAGACCTATTCCGACTGACACTAGGGTTTCCCCAACCACAAGTGCTTCCAGTTCACCTTAGAGCACACATCAAAATGGACAAGCCCTGCCAACATGCTTAGAGCTAGCACTGAACTCCTTAGGCTACCAAACTAAGTTAAGAACAGACACCTGAATGATACCCCTGAAGAAAGCTTCTAAAAAGAAAAACTGAAACAAAAACCAGGCAAAGAGGAAAAAAGGTAAATTGGACAAAATAAAGATTTCAGAGATGAAAACTTGAAAAAAAACCCTAAAATTAATATAATCAGATAAGTTGTTGCATCTATGAAATAAGCACAAAAAGAGGACTCTCTTGAAAAATTCCTTAAGGGGCGCCTGGGTGGCTCAGTCGGTTAAGCCTCCGACTTCAGCTCAGGTCACGATCTCGTGGTCCGTGAGTTCGAGCCCCGCCTCGGGCTCTGGGCTGATGGCTCAGAGCCTGGAGCCTGCTTCCCATTCTGTGTCTCCCTCTCTCTCTGCCCCACCCCTGTTCATGCTCTGTCTCTCTCTGTCTCAAAAATAAATAAACGTTAAAAAAAATTAAAAAAAAAGAAAAATTCCTTAAAAACAGAGCTCTTGTAAAATATGAACATAATAAATGAAAATCTCAATAGAAGAGCTTGAAGGTAAGGTTGAGAAAGTATTCCAGGAGATATTACAAAAGTATTTTAAAATGGCAAAAAGGTGAGAAAAAAATAAGGAAATTAGAGATCATACCAGAGGTCCAACATCTTATTTGTAGTAATTGAGAGAGACAGAGAGAGGAGAGAGAGAGAGAGAAAAAAATAACATTACCCATGAAATAATTCCAGAAAATTTCTAAAAGCTGTAGAAAATTAGTTCCCTAGTAGACAGCGCTTACCAATTGTCAATGCATGAACTTAAACCCAAACCAAGACACATCAGTGTTTAATTTGAAAATAGCACAATGATGAAATACTCCAAGAAGTAAAAATACAGGTTATATAGAAACTATAAAATAAGATTTCCTTTAGACTTCTTACCAAGCACATTGATTTTAGGGAGCTCACTAACAAAATATTTTAAAATTCTGAAGAAAAATATTTCCAACCTCAAACTCTATCATCAAATTTCCAATCAAGTTTGAGGGCAGACTAAAGATATTTTAATACCCTCAAGGTCACAACAAAATGTAACTCTCATACATTCTTCTCTGGAGACTACTGGAATATATCTATTAAAATGATAGAGTAATCCAAGAGAGGAAGTCAGAATAAAAAGAGAAGAGAATATTGAAAAAAAGAAATGAAATGAATCTTCAAATGATGTTCAAGGATAATCCCAGGATGACAACTGTGTCTCAAGTGCAAACTAGTCCAATTTGGAGCTGTGTAACTCAAGAGACAGGCATTTTGGAGGATATCATCATCAAGTCCCCTGACATCTTTTCAGATGAAACTATTATAGGATGAATCTATTAAAGCATGGAGTAAACCAAAAAAAGAGGAAGAAATAAAATCCTAAAATAGGAAATCCAACGGGAATAAAAGACAAAGAGAACTCCAAGAATGACAGCAAAGGAAAGTTCCAGGATGATAGCAATGCAGCAGATGTAGAAAACAAACATTCAATTTAAAGAAAATTGGTATCTCGGGAGATATGGGAATGACCATGTGGAAAATTCTACTGAGAGGCAATTGGAAGTATGGGAAGAACACGTGATAAATAATAAAGAAAATCAAGTAAATGAAAAAGCAAGGCAATTATTAACTTCAAGAAAACAGTGAAAAAGAAAATATAATTAGTACACAACCATGTTTGAAATAGTACTACAACTAAAGGAGGCATGAAAGGGCCTTGAGTGTACAAGAGCTAAACCTAATCCAATATAATAAGGAGTCAATTGATAATGCCTAAAATTAATAAAAATACAGCAGAATACAGAATAAGGCAGAAGAGAAAACTAAAGGAGTTTAAAATGACTGCCTATTGGGAAGGGATCTAGGAAAGTAAGGAAACAAAGGCGGACAAAGATTTTATTCTAAACCACTTAGTACTATTTGATTTTGAACCAAGGGTCACATATTTTGAAAAAAAGAACCGCATTTTAAAAGATCAGCAAAATAGAGATCTTACAAGTCTCCCCAAGAATAAAAAGGAGATAAAAAATTAAACATTACTAATAAGAACAAGGCTATAACCAAAGATAAAAAATACAATGAATTTTGCAAATCCAGATAAAATGACTAGTTTTTAAAATTAAATACAAATTACTTTAAAACCAAACAAAACCTGGACAGATAGATAACCAAAAGTGAAATGGAAAAGATAGTCATAGATTTACCACCAGCAAAGCCACCAAACCCCCAATCCATTAAAAAATTGGAGAAAGGTTTAAGATTTACTTCTGGTGGGAAGCCAGAGTTGAATTTCCTGTTCCCAGATTAAGGAAAACAACAAATTTACTTTTCTACGAATTCAGACTATCAGAGGGGTAAACAATGTAGGCCCTTACTAACATTACTGTGACCATTTAAGGTAAATGGTAGTAAAACCGCAAAGACACTTGGCGGGGGGGGGGGGGGGGGGGGGGGGGTCCGCTTTTGTAATGTCTTTTTTTGTCCCCCTTTTTTTTTTTTTCATATCGGGAGAGCGTCGTGTAGACAAAACACAGAGGGGCGCCG
>NW_026057577.1:33403002-33404716 GCF_023721935.1 Panthera uncia
AAAACCGACGGCGGGATTTTTGTATGGCCAGCTTACCTCGGGGGGCGGGGGGGGGGGGGGGGGGGGGGGGGGGGGAAGCTACTCCTGTTGCAGTTCCTTTAATCCGCCATCTTTTTGTTCTATTCTTGAAAGTGGGAATAACATCCACAAAACGCAAGGTGGCGCTGCAGGCTTAAAAAGAGGGGGAAATATTCGCACAAAGGATGTTACAGACTCCAGTTTTCAGAGGAAAGCTGGCCAGACAAAAGTAGAAGAAAGGAAACCGTGGTGTTGGAGTTGGGGAAAAGTAGGACCCCTCCCCACAAACATACCAACTCATTTCTAAGGATTCGGTTTCTGCCATTTCTGAGAACTGCTTGAGGCCGAGTGAACGTGGTTTTGAAAGATTGTTTAAACGAAGAATGGAGGCCAGAGTGATGCCTGAAGTGCAGAAAAGGCAAGTGTTTTTTCTTTGTGTATTTCTGGGAATGTCTTGGGCTGGCACAGAACCGCTTCGGTATTTTGTGGCGGAGGAAACGGAGAGAGAGACCTTTCTGGCCAACCTAGCAAATGATCTGGGGTTGGGGGTGGGGGAACTGTCAGCTCGGGGATCTAGAGTCATTTCAGATGAGAACATACGATTTTTACTATTCAAGCCGCTTACTGGTGATTTACTTCTAAATGAGAAATTAGACCGAGAGGAACTGTGTGGGCCCAGAGAGCCGTGTGTGCTACCTTTCCAGTTGTTACTTGAAAAGCCTTTTCAGATTTTCCGTGCTGAACTATGGGTCAGAGACATCAACGATCATTCTCCAGTATTTCTAGATAGAGAGACTACCTTGAAAATATTAGAAAGTACCACTCCAGGGGCAACATTTCTCCTAGAAAGTGCACAGGATTCAGATGTTGGAATCAACAACCTGAGAAACTACACGATCAGCTCCAATGCCTATTTCCATATTAATGTCCGTGATAGTGGGGAGGGGAATGTTTATCCTGAATTGGTCCTGGATGCAGTGCTGGATCGTGAAAAGGTTTCTGAGCTCAATTTAACCCTCACAGCCTTGGATGGCGGGTCTCCGCCCAGATCCGGGACTGCCCTCATACGCATCCTGGTTTTGGACATAAATGACAACATCCCTGAATTTGTACAGTCCCTCTACAAGGTGCAGGTGCCTGAAGACAGCCCTGTTGGCTCCCTGGTTGTCGCTGTGTCAGCTAGAGATTTAGATACCGGAACTAATGGAGAAATAGTCTATGCATTTTTTTATGCAACTGAAGTAATTCTCAAAACATTTCGAATCAATTCAACATCTGGCAAGCTTTATCTTAAAGCCGAATTGAACTACGAGGCAATACAAACTTATACATTAACTATTCAGGCCAAAGATGGTGGAGGGCTTTCTGGAAAATGTACAGTGGTGGTCCATGTAACAGATATAAATGATAATCCACCGGAACTGCTTATGTCATCACTTACTAGCCCAATTGCAGAAAACTCACCTGAGACAGTAGTAGCTGTTTTTAGGATTAGAGACAGAGATTCAGGGAACAATGCAAAGATGGTGTGCTCCATCCAAGACCATCTCCCCTTCGTCCTGAAGCCTTCAGTACAGAATTTCTACACCCTGGTAACAGAGAGACCCCTGGACAGAGAGAGCCAGGCCGAGTACAACATCACCATCACTGTCACCGACTTAGGGACCCCCAGGCTGAAAACGCAGCACAACATAAC
>NW_026057577.1:33434716-33438876 GCF_023721935.1 Panthera uncia
GGAGACTCGGGGACCAATGAGTTCAAGTTCTTGAAGCCCTTCTTCCCCAGTATTCTAAACCAGGACCTTGGGAGGAAGTCAGAGGGAAATCCAACGTTCCAGAATAGTTTAGGTATCTGAAAGTTTCCTGTTTGCTTTTACATTAGCTTTGTCTCCTTCACCTTTCTGTTTATTTTTTAATCCAGTAGTAATTTTAATTCTACTCCCCACCCCATTTTCCATAGTAATTTTACTTTGCTTTGTTGGCTTGGTTGTCTTATGATTATTTTTACAATTATTGTATAATCAGCAAAAGTTTTATATCAGGAAATTCACATTTCTGATTAAAATTTTCATACTCATTCCTAAAGGATAATATGAAAATTAACCTCTTAGAATAAACAATTCTCATTTTGAAAATATTTTACTGACTATATGATATTACATAAGAATGTCTGATTCCTTTTAACATACTTCATTTTTAAATTACTGGAATCCTTTTAGTTTCTATTAGTAACACAGCTACAACTTTTGTATAACCCCTTGTGAGTTTTGGGTGAAATCAGTTTGTATATACTAATGTCTAGTTTCTTCTGAGTTCTGTTTGGATTTTTCTTTTACTAATAGGCATCAATGTATATATTTTCATGCTATTTATTTTTTTAAAAATCACACTTGTAATCATTAGATTTTCACTCTGAAATATATATGTCACCTCATGAAAGTATATCTTTATTATGATTTCTTTCTCATATTAATTAATGTTGAAAAGACTTATGGGTTGTCACTTACATGTAACTTAAATTACAATCTTGTTAAGAGTCCTGGGCAGATTTGCTGATACCCAGATTGACTGTGTTGAGGACTTCCTAGATACTCTAAAGATTCTAGTATCGAGTAATACATTGCTTACAGTTGTCCCCTGGGATTGCAGAGTAATTCTCAAATGAGTTCCAGATTCTAGGCCTAGTGGAGCTTTTGATGGCACAATATGCCAGTATCTACTTGCCTTTGGATGATGACATTGTGCTTATTGTTAAGGGATTTGAAAGAAAATACATTGTATATTACTATTAGTTAGCCAAAGAAAATTTATCTCAACCTCCAGGAGCCTCTTAATTTTGGAAATGCTATAAAATAGTGTGCGTAGGCAGAATAATGGCCCCCTAAAGACTTCTGCATCCTAATTCCTGGAACCTGTGGAGATGTTATGCTATACTGTGAAGATGAATTAGGTTCAGATGGAATTAAGGTTGCTAATTAGCTAACCTTAAAATAGGGAGAATATCCCAGATGTTCTGTGTAGGAGTGATTTAATAAGTCAAAAGGCTTTAAGAACACATCTGAGTTTTCCCTGAGATGCGGAAGAAATTCTGTCTGTGGGCAGTGGCTTCAGCTTGTGCTCCAGAGTTTCAGCCAGCCCTGTAATTGCCTGCCCTACAGATAATGGACTTGCCTAGCCAGCTCTCACAATTGAGTAAGTCACTTCCTTGGAACAAATCTTTCATTTTGTATCTCCTAATGGTTCTGTTTCTGCAGTTGAACACTGAATGCCACAGGTTTTGTTACCTGGGAGTGGAATGCTGTTGTAACAAATAACTAAAATCATGAAAGTTTTTTTGGAACTGGAAGGAAGGCAGAGGCTGGAAGAATTTTGAAAAGCATGATGGAAAAAGTCTAGATTGTTTTGGACAGACTGTTAGTAGAAATATTGATGTTATCAATTCTACTATCAAAGTCTCAGGAGGAAATGAGCATGGTGGAGAAAATATACGTTGCCTTACGGAATATCTAAATCCTTGTAAAGAGAATGCTGGTAGAAATATGGGTGTTAAAGTCACTGATAATGAGGGCTCAGAAAGAAATGAGGTGAAGAAGGTGATATTGGAAAGTAAAGAGAATCCTTGTTATATAGTAGCAGAAAACTAGGCTGAGTTGTGTCCTGCAGTTTTACCGAAGAAGGACTTGTAAATAATCAGCTTGGTTATTTAACTGAGGAGATTTCCAGGCAAGGAGTTGGAGGCGCAACCTCATTTCTTCTTGATGCTTATAATAAAATATGAGAGTAATGAGACAGATGGAGGGAAGAACTGTTAAGCAAAAAGGAACTAGAACTTGGTCATGTGGGAAATTCTCAGCCTATTCAAATGGCAAAAAGGGCTCAAAAAGGAAAGTCACTATTAGGAAAGCATGCTTTAGAGAGAAAGCCAAGGGTGTCACAGGACAACCTTTTGATAGTGCTTTGGAAGAATTAATAGGTAAGAGTATTCAGTCATGCAGCAGGTTCTTTAAAGAGATTAGGCATGTGTTTCATGGAAATCCCAAACATCTCAGCCGAAGTCAGTAATAGAGATGAGATTACCCAGGAAAGAACTCTGAAGCAGCCCTTTGTATAGGAGAGAGAATCCCTGTGACATACACAAGGGACTCAAAAGGTTCTTGAGAATGTTATACTGGCAGAAATATTACCAGCATAAGTTGGAAGGCACAGAGAGAATGATAGAAAAGAAACCTGTTGTACTTCACAATTATATAAGCAAGAAACGACTGAAAAAACTACTTAGCTAAAACATGTACTACCCTCTCATGCAAAAGATGACTCTTAAAACAGAGCTGGAGCCTGGAGGGTGGAGCTCCAAACCCAGGCCTTGAAAGCAAATAGAGTTTTCCTACATGGATTTCTACATTTCTTGGAACATATGACTGCTTTCATTTTCTGTTTTTTGAACTGGAATAACTATTGTTACCTATGCCCTCTTGTCATTATACAGTTTGAAGAACAGATAATTAGTTTTAGTGGTCCACAGATAGAGAGGAATTATGCTCAGGATAGGTAATTAGAGTCTCAACCATACCTAATTTAGATGATGTCACTGGTGAAATTTGGAACTTTTGAGTTGATGAGATTTAGATGAAATTATGGACTGAGTTGATACTATAATGAGATGAGATCTTTGGGGACCTTGAATATATTTTTTTAATGTGGAATGAATGTGGATCTTTGGCGGGGGGCAGAGAATGGAGTGTGGTAAGAAGGATAATGGCCCCACAAAGTAATCTCTGGAACCATGAGTATCAAGTTAAGTGGCAAAGAGGAATTAAAATTGCTGGTAGAATTAAGTTGATAATCAGCTGACCTTAAACTAGATTACCCTAGACAATCCAGGTGAATCCAATGCAATCACAAGAGCCCTTAATAAGAGTCATTATCAGAGAGATGTTTTAGGAAAGACTTGGCCAGCCTTTGGTGAGTTTGAAGATGGAAGGGACCCTCCAGTGAAGGAATTCAGGGAGGCACTAGAAGCTAGATAAGGCAAAAATATATTCTCCCTTAGAGCCTACAGAAAGGGATGCAGCCCTACCTTAAATATAGCCCAGTGAGACCCATTTTAGACTTCTGTCTTCTAGAACTGTAAAATATTAAACTTGAGTTTTTAAGTCACAATTTTTTTGTAATTTGTTACAGCAACAATAGGAAACAGAAGTGACTACTAAAAAGCCATTTCTGAACCCATTTTTCTTTGCCTTCCCCTCTTCTAGGCCAAAATATTCATGTTCCCATGATCCCTTGCAGGTAGGAATATAGTATTCAGCTGTTGTTAATGATTTGAAAGTGCATTTGGGGAATTTTGCTTAAGGGAAATTTTTCTTTTTTTAAAGCTTTTTTCTTTTCCTTTTTTAAATTGAAGTATAGTTGATACACAATGTTAAATGGGTTTCAGGTGTATAATTCAGTAATTTAACAACCCCATATATTATGCTTTACTCATCACAAGTGTAGGTACCATCTTACAACACTATTACAATGCCATTGACTGTATTCCCTATGCCCTACCTTTCATCCCCATGAATTATACATTCCATAACTGGAAGCCTGTGTCTCTCACTCTTCTTCACCTTTTGTACACATCACCACTTCCCTCCTCTCTGGCAAACACAAGTTTGTTCTTTGTGTTTGTGGGTCTGTTTTTGTTTCTGTTTTTGGTTTGTTCAGGTTTATTTATTTATTTTTTTTTAGATTCCACATGTAAGTGCAATCATATGGTATTTGTCTGTCTGACATGTGTCACTTTGCATAATACACTTAGGTCCATGTTGTTGAAAATGGTGAGATCTTGTTCTTCTTAAGGGCTGAATAATATTCTGGTGTGTGTGTATGTGTGTGTATATATATATATATA
>NW_026057577.1:33438886-33463412 GCF_023721935.1 Panthera uncia
TTAAATGTAAGGCATTAGATTAGAATCTTAAGAACATGTAAAATTTAAGAATATGAAAATTATGTTTAAGAAATTTTGGAAATACTATAGTGATGACTTCCTTTATGAACAATTTTGATTAACTAACATGGACACATCACCTCTGTTCTGAGAATACTATTAAATGACTGCAGGATTAAAGTTGAAAATATTTACAAATGCAATCAATTCAAACCAATGTTGATTCAGTGAAAAGTACTCGATATGATAGCCTTTGCTTTGTTTCTACTATTTTAACCGAGTGTAGTGCTTAAAAAAAAAAAAGATAAAAATACTAAGTTTTATAAATAAAACTATAGTAACTGTTAAAGATAAAAATAGTAAGTTGTATGCTAACAAAAGTTAGGCTAGTTTAGGAAAGGTTCTATACCTTGTGTTTTGTAACCTCCAAATGAAACAGGTGGGTTGGAAACTTAACATAAGGCAAAGATGGCATTTCCCAATTTCTTTGACCCTGCTGTGATTTCTTTTCTTTTTTTTTTTTAACATTTATTTTTGAGACAGAGAGAGCCAGATCATGAACGGGGGAGGGTCAGAGAGAGAGGGAGACACAGAATCCGAAACAGGCTCCAGGCTCTGAGCGGTCAGCCCAGAGCCCGACGCGGGGCTGGAACTCATGGACCACGAGATCGTGACCTGAGCCGAAGTTGGACGCTTAACCGACTGAGCCACCCAGGCGCCCCAGACCCTGCTGTGATTTCTTAAAACCCAACACATAACTGTTTCTTTTCCCTACAAACCAGAATCAAATCAGTCATTAAACCCCACCAAGAAACCACCTCAAAAGAGGATTTGATTTCCACTACCCCTAAAAGAGCAAGACACATTATGAGGTGAAAATCAGTTACTTTTATTTACTGTTAAAACAACTTTATGAAATGATTTGCAACTCTACATGGGGACAAATGCTTTCAGCAGCTGGGAAAATAGCTACCACTGCATGGGAAAATATATGCAAACTAGTTTCACTGCCTGCAGACTAACTCTAGATCTTACTGCTCTCAGATGGCATCAGAGAGAAGCAACAGCCACTTCTGGCAAATGAGAAACAGCAGCAAAGTCCTGCAGTCAAGGTGTGATTACTAAGGTTGAACTGTTCATTCCACTAATCCTACAATTTTCCTACAATCATTTATCTGTGTACACATTCCTACTTCCTAAAGAATAAACACCTAACAAAGTGGTTATGACAAACAAGATAGCAATTCACATTTATATTTGTCTGTAAGACAAATTCAGCAACAGACAGTGGGGGAAATGGGAACTACTATAAAGTTACATCTAGTCCAGGTGATGAAGCCAAGATTATTCTTTCAATGGTGAGCCATCTAAGGAATGAAATTAAGTATTAGAACTCTTCTCACTTCTCTAGGAGTGATTCTAGCTCTTCTTGCAAAGAGCTGAGCTGCTCCTTTTCTCGGTCTTCCTTTTGTTTGAGTTCATCCAGCACAGCCTGAAATCTGTTCTTGAGAGCCAGGTTTTCGACTTTCATAATGAGATCCTCCTGTCGTTTTGCCCTATCCTGGGTCTCTTGGAGTTTGCCTTTCATATTATCAATCTGTTTCTGAATTCCCATGACCAGCTGATTGGTTCCCTCATTTTCTTGGTGCTGTTCATCTGATTCATTCAACTTGTCCTGTAGCTGTCTTTCCAAATCTTCCTCAGTGTCAATGATGTTTATATCTTCTTCATCTTGATGCTGGGTCTCATCTTCATCTTCACTGCTGCTGCTGAGGTCATTGAATATCTCCCGAAGCTCATCGTGTTCTAATGAGTCATGGCCCTGCCTGTGACCAGACATTCCTGGAGAAGAAATATCAAGGCCCTGATTTTCTGTTTCTTTTGTTTCATCTTCAGCAATTATTTCCCAACGAGTACTCACAGCTTCAGCATCTGTACTCAGCAACCGCTTCACTTCTTTCTCCACATCTGGAGATTCAATATACTTCTTCTTTGCTGTCTTCCGGAACCTTCTCTTTCTGACATTTTTAAGAGGCAGAGTAATTCCATGGTTCCATATAAACTTTTTCTCTTTGTCCTTATCCTTTTTCTTGCTTGCTTTGGGATCAGTAGTAGCAACTGGCTCTTCCACAGGAGGATAGAGATCACCATCGACTGTGGAGACAAGCATCTGACATATATCAGCTGTCTTGTAAAAAGTTTTCTTATCAATGGTTTTCAGACTTTCCATAACACACGGAAGATCTACCAATTTTGAGGCCAATGGGACCCGGTCCACTCTGACGATTCCATGACGTCCATCAGGGTGTAACTCAATTGTCAGTCTGTCTTTCAGGTTGACATGACCAGACTGTACTGCCCGCCTCACAGTAGAGGCATATTCTGGAGGTAGCCGTAATATAAACTGGCTCTCTAGTTCGTGAGGAGCATCATCTTTGCTCTTACTCATCTTTACTTCTTTGAGATTCACTTTTCTGACAATCACTTGTTGCACTAAAAAGTTCCAACAGTTAGAACGACCAGTTTGTTATGAGCTGAAATCTTAAGTACAAAGAATTTTAAGCAGAACAGGAGCTAAGCGTCTATTTTGTCTTAATGTTGAATCAAGGCCCAAGTCTATATGAATTTGTCGTGACTAAAAACCAGTTAGGTGCGTTTTAATCTATTAGCTGCAATGCAAGTTTCAGCCTCCAGATGCCGCTGCCGGACAATGCAGAGGGAGCTAGCTAGCAGGAAAGCAAATGGCGGCTTCTGCGGAATGATTTTCGACACAGTAAGTAAGGCCCAGCAGACACTCCCAATCCACACTCTCACGGAACAAAGATATTCAAAAACCGGGGCGCGGTGAGCTCTCTTCGCCTTGGGTACTTACAATCCAGTGACGATTATAAACCTAGCTTCTCCGGACAGGAGCTAACGGAAGAGGAAGCCACTCAGAGCAAGACGGCCGGGCGCCGAGAGTCTTATTCAGTCTCTTTAATCCTCTGTTTTTTCCGGCTCTTAGGAAAGTGATCCGCTACCGATTAGCAACGGAATGGCGGAGGGCAGGCAGGGCGAAATCTCGCCGAGAGCCGCAACTCGCAGAGCCTGAAGCGATAGCTGCGCAGCTCAGCAGGTCTCGGTCCGGGGCGGCAGACCGAGCGAAAAAGAAAGCACTACGTCATCCCGCCGGGCGGGAGAAGCGGCTGTGAGTGACAGCACGACTCAAGCGGAAGTGCGGGCTGCCCTAGCTTGCGCAGGCGTAGTAGTGCAATTACGCCATCCGGCGACTTGTCCTCTCGTGAGAATTTGACTTAACGCGATGAACGCGATAATATTTCATAGAGAGCTATTGCTTTGAAAATATTTAGAGGCAAAGCTTGCTAGAAAGACGTTAGACCCTTATGTCCCCCTTTCCCGCTCCGCTAAGCCAGAACTTTTACCGGTCGCCGTGGGGCCGGATAGCTCCTAGACTGCTGAGTGATTACCGGAGATAGGGCGTCCGTGCGGAAAGCGTCTTTGCATCTGTCTGGAACCTTTCGGATGCTTCCACACGGTATACCAATCTGAAGCAGATACAAGAAATTATAATTAACCATACAGAGGATTGTAAAGTACCCAAATCAGTGGAGTGAGAAGGAGAAGCTGACCACTATATAATTCTAAGTATATATTTTGTTGATTATGAAAATGCCCGAAGGGGACTCACGATTTAGGGACTGTGTTTTGAAGGACCCCAAGGGAACATGGGTGATTACTCTTTCTAATATGTTTGATGTAGATATAAACGTAAACAGAAATAAGTGTATGGGGGCACATAATCGTTTAGGACACAGTTGTCTGACAAGTGGTCTAACTATAGAAGAATAAAATTGAAATTTAATTAGGATTTTTTTCATTCCACGTCCACTATTTTGAAGCTTTTCTACTAGTCTCTTCTTTGCGTAGTGAGGTATTCATTTGCTTTTTTTGTAATATTTAGGCCTAAATATCTAAGAGTTTCCACTTGCTCCTATTCATTTCCATTTATTTTTTAATAGGATCAGGTAAAGTATCAAGGTCATTAAATTTAATCTGTCCTCTAAAATATGAACAGCTATATCTAAATTTAAAAACTCACTTAAAATGTGATTAACACTCTCAAAATTCGCTTTATTTGTTTAGGCACTTATTGTCTCTTTCACCCCAGATTGGAAGCTCTGTGATAATCCAGTTTTCAGTCTCCCATAGTCATCGTGTCCCAGTGCCTAGTACGAAAACATGGGTGACACCCCAAAAAATTTGCTAATTGAATGAAACAACTGACCCATCTAGAAATAGCATAAATATAGTCTAATTCCCATAATAATTTGTGAGGGAAAATATATTCTATGTCACCTTAAAATGAGATAGAGCCATGTTACATACATTTCTCTCTAGTCAAGGACAGTGCCAATTATGAGTGGAGAGTTTTGCTAAAAGTGTGTGTGAATGTGTCTTCTTTGGTTTAGGTAGACTCTGATACCTAATCATGAGAGGAAATTAAAACGGCCTGGCACCAATTTGGACTTTTTGTTAAATTTGAAGTAGAAATTAGGTTCTTTCAGATAACTACATTAGTTCTGTTGGTTCTATGATGTGTTGAAGAATGTTCACTGATATAACTATAATTTCAGGGTCATCTGTTTCCTTTTTTCGATGGTGAACTTTTTTTCAGTGTGATTATCCCTTAATTATACTTGGTTTTACTTCATTTGTAGCTATGAGTTTATTTTGCTAGCCTCTGCATGGTACTTTATTTAACCATATAATATGTAAGGACATGTCTATACATGTAAATAATCCAAATATTACTTTGCATTTTAATTGCCTGAGTTTTATGATGCTCAAATACCTTTGTCACAGAAAGTAACTTAAGATAAATTCTATGTAATTCTGATTTTCCAAAATTATTATCTATTTTAGTTAGTAAATCTTTATATGGAATGTTGTTGAAGAAAATTAAAAGGATTAACTGAAGTTTCCCCTCAGGTATCTACCTCCTTCAGTCCTGGAACATATTTTCTGCTTTTGAGTTTAACACATTTTATAAATGCTGTTTTTTGGGGGGAAAATTACATTGATCCTAAAACCAAGGGCTCTACCTCATCACACATTACCCTAATGTCTATTGATAAATATAGGTTAAAAAAAAAATCAAGTCCATTAGACATACAGGAACACTCTAAATTGATGAACGAATTATACTTCTGTGGTTGTTCCATGGAATATCTGTGATACTAGGAAACCAAAGATTTGGGAAGAGCAATAAATTCCCCAGTTAAATGCCTCCTTCCTTTAATAAAAGTAGTATCACAATCAGGCTAATGCTGTATGCTTGAAAATTCCCTTTAAAAATTTCTAAATGTTTTTTATTTATTTTTGAGAGACAGAGAGAGACAAAGCACGAGTGGGGGAGGTCAGAGAGAGAGGGAGACACAGAATCCCAAGCAAGCTCCAGGCTCTGAGCTTTCAGCACAGAGCCTGACACAGGGCTCCAACTCATGAACCATTAGATCATGACCTGAGCTGAAGTCAGACACTTAACTGACTAAGCTACCCAGGCACCCCTGAAAATTCCCTTTAGTAAACTTTTAATAAACTTTTAAGTTGCTTATACTGTGGAGGTTAAAAAATTATGAGTGATAAAATAAGCCCTGCTTATATTTTGGAGATCACAAATTACAGGGTAAGGAAATTTCAGACACCTCAGGAAAGTATACTTCTATACTGGTGTATCATTTTATAAACAGTAAAAAACAAGTTTATAGGGATGCCTGGCTGGTTAAGTCGGTAGAGCATGCGACCCTTGATCTTGGGGTTGTGAGTTTGAGCCCCACTTTGAGTGGGAAAATTACTTAAAAATAAAATCCTAGGGGCGTCTGGGCGGCTCAGTCGGTTAAGCGTCCGACTTCGGCTCAGGTCAAGATCTCGCGGTTTGTGAGTTCAAGCCCCGCGTTGGGCTCTGTGCTGACAGCTTGGAGCCTGGAGCCTGCTTCAGATTCTGTGTCTCACTCTCTCTCTGCCCCTCCCCTGCTCATTCTCTGTGTCTCTCTGTCTCAAAAATAAATAAAACATTTTTTAAAAAATAAAAAATTAAAATAAATAAAAATAAAATCCTAAAGGGACTCCTGGCTGGTTCATTCAGAGGAGCATCCAACTCTTGATCTCAGGGTTGTGAGTTTGAGCACCACATTGGATGTAGAGATTACTTAAATAAAACTTAAAAAAATGAAATCTTAAAAAAAAAGTTTAACTAAAATGTAGCAGTCTCCTGTATCAAGTAGGACGTTTTCTATAGAAAAAAAAGGCCAACCTAATTTACACTGATTTATTATTTTTTTAATATGAAATTTATTGTCAGATTGGTTTCCATACAACACCCAGTGCTCATCCCAACAGGTGCCCTCCTCAATACCCATCACCCACTTTCTCCTCCCTCTCACACCCCATCAACCCTCAGTTTATTCTCAGTTTTTAAGAGTCTCTTATGGTTTGGCTCCCTTCCTCTCTAACTTTTTTCCCCTTAAATAATTAGAAAATCTGTTATCTTAAAAACCAGGTGTTCTAGAGCAGCTCTGTCCAATAGAAATATAATGTGAGCCACAGATGAAAGCCACTTATGTGATATTAAATTATCTAGTGACCAGAGTAAAGTGGCAAAAAGAAATATGTGAAATTAATTTCAATAATTTGATTTAACTTAATTCAAATGATCATAATCAATGTAATAGTTATTAATGATATATTTTACATTCTTACTTTGTACTAAATCTTCAAAACCTGGTACGTATTTTACACTGACAGCACATCTCAATTTGGACTGGCCATATTTCAGATGCTCAATGGCCACATGTAGCTGATGGTTACTGTTTTGGACAGTGCCAGTGCCATTCTTGAAAGTATGGCTCCCTCTAGGCATGATAGAATCATGACCTGGCACAAATTGTTTTTCTCTTCCTAATTTTGGAGAATGATTATTTATATTTTTTCTGTTATTCTTTCAGCTTTGTCCTTATCTTGTAAACTTCTTAAGTCTCTGCTCATAAGAATTCTGCCAGCAGTAACCAGGGAGCTTCCTTCCTTGTCCACGGTAAGTTCAGAGAGTGGCTTCCTCCAACCAAAGTTTGTCTTTCAATGTGATTGGACCAGTTTAGACCATTTACCTATCCCTGGCTCAATAATAGTCACCTGGGGAATACCCTGAGCCTGTGATTTTCAGTATGATGGGGAGGAGGTGACATTTGGTAATGTCTGGAAACATTTTTGATTGTCATAACTGTGGGGGTGGGGTCTACTGGCATCTATTGTGTAGAAGCCAGGGATGCTGCTAAATATCCTACCATATGCAGACCAGCCCTCTTCCCCACAATAGTTCCATGGCTCAAAATAGTACCATGGTTGAGTAAGCTTATTAAGTCTGTATTCCTAACTAACACTGACAAGGGGAATGAGGTTTACCATTATTGGTTTAGATCTATCAGTATCTATGAATAGGTTTAGCTTCCTGTTTCAGAGGGTGGGCCTCTAAACTAAAAAAGGAAATGTTAGAAGAGAGCAAAGGGCATAGACAACTTAGTCCATATGTACTACTTTAACAAAATACCATAAACTGAGTGGCTTGTAAACAACAGAAATTTATTTATAAGTTCTGGGGGCTGAGAAATCTGAGATAAAAGTGCCAGCAGATTTGATTGATGTCTGGTGAGGACTTCACCCTCATGACCTAATCACCTCTCCAAAGCCCTACCTCCAAATACCATTATACTTGGGATTAGGTTTCAACATATGAATTTTGAGGGAACACAAATACCGGTTTATAGAGGCCACCAGTAATATCCATGAAAGAGCTGATTATTTGAGGGGTTATAATAATATATATTTAATTCCAACAAAGATTCAAGTGGACAATAAGCACATGAAAAGATGCTCAACATCACTGATTGTTAGGGGAATGCAAATCAAGACAATGAGATACCACCTTACACTCATTAGGATGGCTACTATCAGAAAAACAAAATAACAAATGTTAGTAGGGATGTGAAATATTTGAAACCTTTGTGCATTGCTGGTAGGAATCTAAAATGGTATAGCCACTGTGGAAAACAGTGTGGCATTTCCTCAAAAAATTAAAAATAGGGGCACCTGCATGGCTCAGTCAGTTAAGCATCTGACTCTTGATTTTGGCTCAGGTCACGATCTCACGGTTTGTGAGTTCAAGCCCCTCATTGGGCTCTGTACTAGCAATGTGGAGCCTGCTTGAGATTCTCTGTCTCTGTCTGTCTCTGCTCCTCCTCTCCTCATACATTCACTCTCTCTCTCTCAAAATAAATAAACATTTAAAAAAATTAAAAGTAGAATTACCTTATGATCCAGCACTTCCACTTCTGGGCATGTACCCAAAAGAATTGAGAGCAGGGTCTCAAAGAGACATTTGTAGGGGTGCCTGCATGGCTCAGTTGGTTGAGCATCTGACCTCGGCTCAGGTCATGATCTCATGGTTCATGAGTTCGAGCCCCACATCAGGCTTGCTGCTGTCAGCCAAGAGCCTGCTTTGGATCCTCTGTCCCCCTCCCCCCGCCCCTCCTCTGTTCATGTTCTCTCTCTCAAAAATAAATACAACATTTAAAAAGGGACATTTGTACACCCATGTTTATAGCAACATAATTAATAGTAGCTAAAACTTAGAAGCAACCCAAGTTGCCATCAACAGATGAATGAATAAGTAAAATGTGGTCTGTACATACAATGTAATGTTATTCAGCCTTAAAAAGGAAGCAAATTTGGGGGTGCTTGGGTGGCTCAGTCAATTAAGGGTCTGACTCTTGATTTTAGCTCAGGTCATGATCTCGTGGTTCGTGAGATTGCTTACAGCAGAGAGCCCACTTGTGATTATCCTTCTGTCTCTCTCTCAACCCTTCCTTCTCTTCCTCCCTCTTTCTCTCTCTCTCAAAATAAATAAATAAACTTTAAAAAAAGAGGAAGGAAATTTTTACATATGCTACAACACAGATTAACTTTGAGGATATTATTCGGTGTAAAATAAGCCAGTCATAAATAGATAAATACTAGTTGATTCCACTTATATGAGTTATTTAGAGTAGCCAAAATCATAGAAAATAGATGATGTTTTCCAGGGGCTGGAGAGAGGGGAGAATGAAGAGTTAATAGGTAATGGGTATGGGTTTCAGTTTTAAAAGTTGAAAAGTGTTCTGGAGATAGATGGTAGTAATGGTTGTATAAGATTATGAATGTATTTAATACCACTGAACTGTGTACTTAAAAATGGTTAAGATGTTAAATTTTATGTGTATATTACCACAATAAAAAAGAAAAAAGTATATATGTATTTACAAAGTGTGGACAGTCATCAAATATAATAATCACATAATTACTGGTGATTTAAAATTTTTATCAGTATTTTCTACTTTTGTATAATAAAAAAACTTGTTATATTGTAGAATTTACAGTGAGAATGACTTTTGTGATGAAAAATTATTTTTATAATGGCTAATTTCTTGAGCAAAAATTTTTTAAGGAAAAGAAGCTTCAGTGGTGTATCATCTTCAAAAGGAAATGTCAAGAGGGAAAATTGTGTAGGAATTCTTTTAAGTCGATTTGAATTTTAATAAATTAAAGCATTTGGTTTAAATTTTTCAGAAAGGCTAATTTCTTATACTTTGTCAAAAAGAAATAATGACTCGCAGCCTCTGCCTAAAATAAGTCCTGGAAATAAAGCAAATACAGTCTCCTGACTTTGAGAAATAACACGAGGTAGATATCGTACCAGGCCTCTGGGTGCCGCTGTCTGCCAGTCCGTAGCTAGAGTGAAACAAAGCAATCCATTGGCATTCTGACCCAGCGATCCCCGCCGACATTTGTGGAATATATCTGGAGTGGACTTCTTACGCCTTCTCTTCCACCATCTTTTCTAAATTTCTGCGTCAGGAACATCAGGATGTTTAATGACCCGGAATGAGGCGCTGCCTTTTCTCTCCATTGTACCTTTGTAATCCGGGAGCAACCATGGCAAGATGTATTAGGATCTGAGAAGCAGCATCGAGAAGAGATAAGAAAGAAGTCCCCCACAGGAAAGGCACACCGTGCGCAGTAAGCAGTTTCCCTTACTGTTGTCTTTGTTCAGCCTATTGAAGTATGCATCAGATGTGCTGCGAGATTCTAGAAGAAAAGGCCGGTGGTTTAAAAGTGGGGAATCTGGGCAAAGATGTGACCAGAACTATGGGTGAGTGCCGGGAAGCCTCTTTCCTGCCAGAGAAAGGAGCAGGGAAGAACTGGAGAATGACAGACTAGATCTATCAGATAATGTTAAAGGAAGTCTTTAGGCCCTTGAATCTGAAACCCTCACTGGAAACCCCATGAATGCTTTTCATATAAATTTATTCATCCTGGATATAAATAATTTATGGTTTTTAATACATTTTGTTTTGGAAATTGTGGAAAACATCTTAAAATGAGCATAGTTCATTCTTAAACCCCAATATGTTTGGATGCTACAAGTAATTCTCTATGGATTTATCACATTAGTTTCAGTAGCCATTTCCCCAGTCCCCACAAGTAAAAGAGATGACTAGGGCAGGAATGGACCAGAGGAGCAGAACTGCCACCAGTTAGTGGTAGGGAGGGGTAGGAACAGCTCGTGGCAAGATGAGGGAGTTGGATGCTAATGCCAGTGCTGCCATACTGAGCCACAAGAAGTACAGCAGAATCTGCCTACAGGAGAACCTGCCCTCCACCACATGCTCTGCATTCTTCAGGGGGACTCTACTGACCTGGATGACACTGTAAGGTCGAGATCCCCTACACTTACTACAGTCTCATATAGCATATCTACCATCTAAAAGTGACAGTACCATCTTTGATTTTTGGAGTGCAACAGATGCATCATGGAGTAGAAGAGAAGATTGGAGGCAGTTTAAGGGCCCCTTTCAAGATCCTGATTGAAATGGAGGTTGAGAACTACAGTGCTGTGCAGGTGACTTTCAGCTGGGTGTCTAGTCCTATTAAAGGCAAGAACTGTGGTTGCCCAAGCCAAAACAATGGAGAGATGAAAGATACAGAAAGTAGTAAACACACAGTCAAACAATTTACTTCTAAGAATTACTATGCAATTCTTTGTAAGCTACAGACAGATGGAATTCTAAACTGGAAGCAGACCATGAAATACACTGTCACCACCGGAGCCACCAAGGACAAGCTGTCCCTCTCCTCCAGCATAAGCATCACCCTGCATATCACCACCGTCAACAAAAAATGCTTGTTTTCCAGCAGACCTCTTTCTGCAGTCCAGGAGAATGGGAACACCTGCTATAAGTCTCCATCTCACACTTTAATGCTTCTTACCCAGATGTGGGGCCCTGTGCACCTATTTCTTCCTGGCCAGCAACCTGGCACTGTGTGCACTGTAATCCAATGTATCAGTAGGTGCAGAGCATGATGATGTTCACTGCAGGCTCCTTGTGATGGCAAAAATACACAGGCAGTGCTGTGGCAGGAGCTGCAGCCAGAAGTCATGCCCTCTTTGATGTGGCACCATGCTCAGTGCAGCTGGCTACCTGGTCACGAAAGTGACCAGCTGGAGAGCTTTGCCTGACTGTCTATCATATGCTTCAGACCAGCTAATATGACTCTTCAACCTAGGGAGGCACAAGAGTGAGATTAGCACCATGGCACTGTGAGCAACAGAGATGTTGCTCTACAGGGGTTGCTGGTCACTGCATACAATACCAACAGTCATCATGCTGCACCTGGTCTTTGCAGAAGTTGCTGCCAGAACTCAGCAATGGCCTGGCACCAGGTGCCAGGCAGGCAGAGCTACAATTTTACCTGCCTGTGGCCTTGTCCTTGATATCTGTGTTCTTCTCCTCACAGTGACTCTGGCCTTCACCCTGTTTCTGTGGGGCTCCTCCAGCCCTACTTTCAGTCTGGTCTCTGGTCCAAGCCTAGATTTGGAGATGCTTCTACTTCAAGTGAGATTTGCCCTAATTCTACAATCTTTGTGTGGCTTCAGATATTGGAAAGTCTTAATTTCTTGAAGTAAACCCAAGATACATCTTTTAACTGCATAGTCTCTGTGGTGCCTGCAGTGCAACCTTAAATATACATTGGATTCAAATGTTTACCTGTGAGTTTTAACACTTTTATTTTGTAATATCCTGTTATAAATCAACCCTGATTGGTTTTTTTGTTGTTGTTAAATAAGGAGAAGCTCTGCAAGTTCACTTTCTAGTTTCTGTGTGTATTTTAATTTCTTTCACTAGCTCAGACAGTCCCTTTGGTGAAAAGTTTGTTTCTATTAGTGTATATTCTAAATACTTATATTTTCTGCTAAAAAGTCCTTTCCTTGAAATATTGAAGGAGGTTTGCTGAATCTTTAAGCCTTTGGGTTCCATATACTTGTTTTGAGAAGCTGAGAAACTATAGATTTGGTTACACAGGAATAGATATTCTCTTTCTAAGAACTGCTCTTGTGGCCTTTGTTTCCTTTATTTCCTTATTTTCTGGGCCCTTCTCAGTCGTGTTCATGGGTGGACTGCCAGTATCTGGCCAAATTTGTTCCTGAAATGTTAACCTCTAGAATGCAGAAAACATTCTTCCCTAACTTTTGGGTAAATCACTCGGAGCCTCAGACATTTTAATTAGTAACCTTTTACTAATTTTGCAATGAGTAAAAGAAGGAAGGCAATCTAGTTTAAAAATCTTGCTCTTTAAGAAAACCAGCTTCTCTTGGGGGAATATTAAGTGTGATTTTAGGAGAATGCATATTATTTTAATGGCCTGTCTAAAAATAAAGATGTGGCCATGTCCTTTTCAGTTTTGAAGAAGAATATCACTACCTCTTATGTCTCTTAAATTTGAAGTCTTAAATTAGATACTCATATGACATTTTCCAGTAAATTCTAAGAGCCCAGTGTTATTTTATTCAAAATACATTACCTTTGAGTGAATTAAAGATCTTTTAAAATCTACATAATGCAAACACTTCAGAAAAGTGGAAAAATAAGGTTAGGGATAAAACACATTCTTTGAAATTCTAAGGTTTCTGATATTGAAAGCACAGTGGAAATGAAATGGGACAGTCCAATTTTTAAATGTCTAGCTTACATCCTAAAAGTTTATTTATGCCTTGGGGCAACTGGGTGGCTTAGTCAGCTGAGGGACCATCTTTGGCTCAGGTTGTGATCTCAAGGTTCCTGAGTTTGAGCCCCACATTGGGCTAGCAGTTGTGCAAGCTGCTGTCAGTGCAGAGCCCGCTTTAGATCCTCTGTTCCCCCATCTCTCTCTCTGTTCCTCCCCTGCTCTATCTCTCTCTCAAAAATAAATAAACATTAAAAGAAAAAAATTAAAAGTTTACTTATCCTCCAGTTTTTTTCATCCTCCAGTCAAAAGGCAATTGCTCTTCTGTGTGGCCTGAGAAACTGTCAAATGGTCAAGCTGTAGTAGCATATTGGAGGTATGATTTTGTCACTGTGATATTACATGAATAACACATAGAAAGCAGATAGCTTGGAAATAGGGGGATTCTACTGTATATTGCAATTTAGCAACAGTTAGATGTGATTAAATAAAAATACTACTTTCTAATTCTCATACATATTTTGTAAAATGCTTAACTATTTCCTTGACAATAAACTAAGACTTAAGGAAAGATAGGTCAGGTTAATGAGAAGGGAATGTTTAAGTATTACCTAGGAGTGTAGTAACTGGTGAGGACTCTGGGCGCCGCTGTTCACCAGTCTGAGAGAGAGAGGCAGCATGCGCGCGCGCACACACTCACACATTCCCAAAGGGAAAAAAAATAAAAAGCTTCTTAGAACCTCCATCACCGCCAGATTGAAAACAACCTCCCTGAAGCTTCCTTGACCCTACTTCTGGACCACTTTCCGCTCTGAAATCTCCTGAAAATTCAGTTAATTTGGGCTTAGAAGAACAGAGAAACAATACCGTTGGTACCAGACTGGGAGAAAACTACGAAAGGAGAGAGCAATGGTGATTCGGGGGAAGCAGCCCAGCTGCAGTGAACTGTTCCTGCTGTGCCTTTTTCTGGGGCTGTTGTTGGAAGCTTGGGCCGGGAAGATCCAATACATGGTGCCAGAAGAGACAGACAAAGCATTCTTTGTGGGCAACATCGCCAAAGACCTGGGGTTACAACCTCAGGAGCTCACGGAGCACAGAGTTCGCATCATCTCCAGAGGTAGGACACAGCTTTTTGCTCTGAATCATCGAAGTGGCAGCTTGGTCACAGCGGGCAGGATAGACCGGGAGGAGCTCTGTGCTCAGAGTGTGCGGTGTCTGGTGAGTTTTAACATCTTGGTAGAGGATAAAATGAAGCTTTACCCTGTTGAAGTGGAAATAATTGATATTAATGACAACACTCCCCAATTTCAGTTAGAGGAAGTAGAATTTAAAATGAATGAAATAACTACTCCAGGTACCAGGATCCCTCTGCCTTTTGGGCAAGACCTTGATGTTGGTATGAATTCACTGCAGAACTACCAGCTAAGCTCCAACCCTCATTTCTCCCTGGATGTTCAGCAGGGATCTGATGGATCCCGATACCCAGAGATGGTGCTACAGAGTCCCCTGGATAGGGAAGAAGAAGCTGTGCACCACCTCGTCCTCACCGCCTCTGATGGGGGCAACCCAGTCCGTTCAGGAACCCTCCGCATTCATGTTCAGGTGGTAGATGCAAATGACAACCCTCCAGCATTTACTCAAGCACAGTACCACATGAGTGTCCCGGAAAATGTGCCACCGGGCACTCGGCTGCTTACGGTAAAAGCTACTGACCCAGATGAAGGAGCCAATGGGGAAGTAACATACTCATTTCACAATATAGACCAGAAAATAGCCCAGATATTTCAATTGGATTCTGATACAGGAGAAATATCAAATAAAGAATCCCTGGATTTTGAAGAATACAAAATTTATCCAATGGAAATTCAAGCTCAGGATGGTGCAGGCCTCATGGCCAGAGCTAAGGTGCTAGTCAAAGTTCTGGACATAAATGATAATGCCCCAGAGGTAACCATGACATCTGTCACCACTGCAGTCCCAGAAAACTTTCCTCCTGGAACTATCATTGCTCTTATCAGTGTGCATGACCAAGACTCTGGAGACAATGGTGACACTACATGTTCCATTCCTGAAAATCTACCCTTTAAATTAGAAAAGTTAGATGATAATTATTACCATTTAGTGACAGAAAGAACACTGGACAGAGAACTTACCTCCAGGTACAACATCACAGTAACAGCAACAGATAAGGGAATTCCAATTCTATCTACGGAAACCCACATTTCACTGAAAGTGACAGATATCAACGACAACCCCCCTTGTTTTCCCCAGGATTCCTACTCTGTCTTCATTCCGGAAAACAATCCCAGAGGTGCCTCCATCTTCTCCTTGACAGCTCAGGATGCTGACACCAATGAGAATGCACTAGTCACTTACTCCTTGGCAGAGGACACCATTCAGGGGGCGCCTCTATCCTCCTACATTTCCATCAACTCAGACACTGGCATTTTATATGCCCTGCGATCCTTCGATTATGAAGAGTTCCGGGACCTTCATCTGAGAGTGATGGCGTATGACAATGGGGATCCCCGACTCAGCAGCAATGTGTCGCTGAGCCTGTTTGTGCTGGACCAGAACGACAATACGCCAGAAATCCTGTACCCAGCGCTCCCCACCGACGGTTCCACAGGCGTGGAGCTGGCGCCCCGATCCTCAGAGCCCGGATACCTGGTGACCAAGGTGGTGGCGGTGGACAGAGACTCTGGCCAGAACGCCTGGCTGTCCTACCGTCTACTCAAGGCCAGCGAGCCAGGGCTCTTCACGGTGGGGCTGCACTCGGGCGAGGTGCGCACTGCACGGGCCCTGCTGGACAGAGATGCACTCAAGCAGAGCCTGGTGGTGGCTGTGCAAGACCACGGCCAACCCCCTCTCTCGGCCACCGTCACGCTCACCGTGGCCGTAGCTGACAACATCCCAGCTGTCCTGGCAGACCTGGGCAGTCTCGAGCCCTCAGCGGACCCTGACTCTTCAGGCCTCACGCTGTACCTGGTGGTGGCGGTGGCTGTAGTCTCCTGCATCTTTCTGGCCTTTGTGATCGTGCTGCTGGGACTCAGGCTGAGGCGCTGGCACTCGCCCCTTTTGCTTCAGGCTGCGGGGGTTGGATTGGCTGGCGTGCCAGCCTCGCACTTTGTGGGCGTGGACGGGGTGGGGGCTTTCCTGCAGACCTATTCCCAGGAGGTCTCCCTCAGGGCGGACGCCCGGGAGAGTCACGTGATCTTCCCCCAGCCCAACTATGCCGACACGCTCCTCAGCCAGGAAAGCTGTGGGAAAAGCGAGCCTCTGCTGATAACTCAGGATTTACTTGAAGGCAAAAAGGAAGCATTTTCTCAGGTAAACGTTTTGTAAATTTATCTAGGTAAAAATGATTACAGAGTTTACTTACCTTTCACTTTTTACTAACAGTTCTATTTCCCACATAGCTTTGTAGATTTCTGTTTACAAATTCTGGGAAATTATCATTGTGTGTTTATATCCAGGTATAATTATAATTGCTATTTCATTGAAAAGGAAACTGTTGGGGCGCCTGGGTGGCGCAGTCGGTTAAGCATCCGACTTCAGCCAGGTCACGATCTCGCGGTCCGTGAGTTCCAGCCCCGCATCAGGCTCTGGGCTGATGGCTCGGAGCCTGGAGCTTGTTTCTGATTCTGTGTCTCCCTCTCTCTCTGCCCCTCCCCCGTTCATGCTCTGTCTCTCTCTGTCCCAAAAATAAATAAAAAACATTGAAAAAAAATTAAAAAAAAAAAAGAAAAGGAAACTGTAAATTAACTCTCATGTAGGTGATTGAGATGAGTATTGTGTGAGATGCTATGTTGGTTGTGGAAAGAGCACTGCATCAGAAACAGGAAGATCTGACTTTTAATATTTTCTTGCTTTCCTCTGGCCAAATAATCTTATTTTTCTGAGTTTACCATTCTCTTACCTGGCAAGGATAGGGTTTAACTATAAAAAGATCCATCAATATTTATGTGACTAATAGTGTTTTCAAATTTTTCTCAGTTACAAATACTAATTTGTCCCTAAATTTAATATAGATGTTGTCTGTCAAAGTGCTATTTTATTTGGAGATGTTTGAAGAGGTAAAGATTGTCTAAAGTCATATTTTTATCTGTGTTAGGATTAAATTATACAAATCTATGTAAGTTGTAAATTTTTGTTGAATATCTTAGCCCTTTGCATAGTCTGTTATTTTTAGATATTTTATGCATGCTGAAGAGTACACTAGATGTTTAAGTAAGTTATGAAATGAGGTAATAAAGTGCACGATGGAAAATTTACTGTGCAACTTGAGAAATAGTTTCAGAGCCTCCTATCTTGTATATTATGCCCATAATGGAAACAACTGACACAAACTAAGAATATATTTCATTTTAATGTGTGTGTTAACTCTTCACAGGAAATGTATCATAGATGAGTAAGTCCATGCTTTGATATACTTACTCTGCTCCAGTAAATTAAAGAGATATACCAAATATAAAAAGAAGAAAGCCAAAGCATGGTAAGGCACAAATAAAAGATAAATATATTAATGGACCAAAGATGGAAAAGAAAGTGGTGAGCCAGGCTAAAGCTGTGGAAATTCTAGGCTTGGCTTAGATGCAGACATTGAAGATCAACAGGTTGTTCCAGCACTGTAACAGGAACAATGTGCTTTGGGCTAAACAAGGGACCTGATCCACACATACTACTTGAATCTAAAATAAGCAGTTCAGCCCCTGAGCTAGTTCAAATTGGCTGCCTGCCAATTCCTGTGGTGACAACTTTTTGCAACCTGCAGACCAAGGGAGAGAGGTAGATCCAGATGCTGGCTTCAGAAAATGAACACTAAATTTCTTAGACTTGAGTTGTAATATTCATAGTATTACAGCTGCACACCACTAAAAGACCTACTTATGTCCAGGGACCTGGGATAGAATAATTTCAAAACCATTTGAGACAAATCCCTGAACCCAGGAGGGAGGGAGAATGGGAGAGAAAGTAGAAGAAAAAGACCAATTAAAAAAAAAACTCTTCTGGGGCACCTGGGTGGCTTAGTCAATTGAGTGTCTCACTTCAGCTCAGGTCATGATCTCATGGTTGTTCAGTTAGAGCCCCGCATCGGGGCTTGGGGGCTTGCTGATGTCAGCACAGAACTGACAGGAATCCTCTGTCCCCCTCTCTCTCTGCCCCTCCCCTGCTCATGCTCTCTTTCAAAAATAAAGTAAAATAAAATACTCTTCCACTTAAAATAAATGTACAAACCAAAATGTTGAAACATATTGTCTTCTAGAGTTATTGTTGCTAATGAGATACTTTCAACAAATTGTCATTTTTAAGGTATCTCCATTTTCTCTCTGAAGGCTTTAAAAAATTTTCTCTGATTCTTGTTGTATGTCTAAGTGTTGATTTTTATTTTTATTATCTGTTTGGAGTATACTTTCTATTAATAATATAAGTTATTTCAATTCTGGATTTTCTCAGCTCCTATTAATGAAAAATTTTGCTTCTATGTGTATCTTACAATTTTATTTATTATACCTCAATAAAACTGGAAAAATTACAAAGCAAACACTTAAAAATAGTAAAAGGAAACAAAAAAAGTTTGGACATTTAAATCTATACTCCTATATTACTCTTGGATTTAAGAAAATCACAATGGAAATAAGAACTACTGTAGAAAGGAACAAAAATTAAAATATTATTTAAAATTGTGGAATACAGCTAAAAGAGTATTTAGGGGTAAATTTATTGACAAATACAATAACTAAAAGTTAAACAAAACAAATTATTTAAAATAAGTGAATTTAGCAAGCCACTCAAGAAACAAGGCAAAAAAAACCCACATTATATCAGCATAAACTTAAAGAAAATAATAGGAAAAATAACCAAGGTAAGAGTATAAATTATTGATATGCAAACAAGGAAGAATTCTAATGAAAAAGCAATAGAGGGGCGCCTGGGTGACTCAGTCGGTTGAGCATACAACTTCAGCTCAGGTCATGATCTCACAGCTCATGAGTTTGAGCCCTGCTTTGTCAGGCTCTGTGCAGACAGCTCAGAGCCTGGAGCCTGCTTAGGATTCTGTGTTTCCCTCTTTCTCTGCCCCTCCACTGCTTGTGTTCTGTCTCTCAAAAAAAATAAACAAACATTAATTTTTTTTTAACAATAGAAGCAGACAGTAAAAGTCATACTGAAACTGGTGGGAAGAAATTAAAATTCTGTCAAGTCCAATGGTGGGACTAATATACAGTAGGCAGATGTCATGGCTAAAATTCTTTTTAAAGATTTTAAAAGAAAACCCCAAATTCTGATTAAAAACAAAGTCTTGGAAAAGGATAAAGAAAAGCAAGAGAAACTGGGGAAAAAATAAAACAACTTGATAAAAAGCAAGAAGAATGAGTGGGAAATAATATACAGAGTAAAACCAGATATTGTCAAAGACAAAGAACAGATAATCTTTACAGAGCTACAATAAGGGATGTTGAACAATTATTTAATGAGACTTGAAATCATCAAAACAATGTTGATGAAAATATTTTTAAAAATCTAAGAAAAGGTGGAGGCCCTACTAGAAAACAAGGTGAGTTGATATCAATTGTTTGCAATTTTTTCCATTCTCAGAGGAATGGGTAAAAGTAAAATTGGGGGCACCTGGGTGGCTCAGTTGGTTGAGCATCCAACTCTTGATTTCAGCTCTGGTCATGATCCCAAGGTCATAGGATCCAGCCCTGTGTTGGGCTCTGCCCTGAGTGTGGAGCCTGTTTGGGATTCTCTCTCTCTCTCTCTCTCTCTCTCTCTCTCTCTCTCTCTTTCCCTCCCTCCCTCCCTCCCTCCCTCTCCCCCTCCCCCTCTGTCCCCCCCCCCAGCTCTGTCTCTAAAAAAAAAAAAAAAAAAAAAAAGTAAAAATGGTAAAAGTTCAACACGGAAGAAACCCAAAGGCAAACAGATTGAAGTGGTACAGAAGTGGGCAATCTCACTTAAGAATGTTGATTTAGAAGCACCTGACTGGCTCAGTTGGAAGAGCATGTGAATCTTGATTTTGATGTCTTGATTTTGAACCCCACATTGGGTATAGAGATTACGTTAAAAATATATTTTTTAAAAAGAACCTTGATTCAAAATCTTAAGATATTATCAAACCCTACCTACTATATATTTAAAAGCTTTGTTTATAGCTTATGACTTAGGGTTTATTTCAGGAATGCAAGGATATTCCAATATAAGAAAATCTAATAATGCAAAACTCCATATTAAGAGATTAAAGATAAAAAACCATACATTCATTTAAATAGAGACATAATAAAGCTCTTGAGAATATTCAGCATGTGATTAAAATCTTAGAAAACTAGGAATTGAAGAAAATATCCTTAACTTGAAGAATACCTATCAAAAACTTACAGAACCACCCAAGCAATCTACAGATTCAATGCAATCCCTATCAAAATCCCAATGACTTGTTTTGCGGAAGTAGAAAAAAGCCCATTCTAAAATTCATACAAAGTAGCAAGAAACTTCAAATAACCAAAACAATCTTGAACAAGAAGAACAAAGAACAAACCTCCTTCAATTTCCTTAATGTTCCATTCTGGCTCTCACCTCCAAGCATTGGTACTGAGGTTCTAGAACACCACTCCAGCCTCTTCTTGACCCATCCCTACCCTTTAGGAGTCATCTTCAATAATGTCTTGGAAAAGTACTGACCCACCTTCTCATTGCCTAGTGGTCCCCACCTTTGTCTCAGTTAGCATATTGTATTGAAATACTCTGTTTACTTTCCTGTGTCCTCTCCTATCCTGTAAGCTCCCTGAGAACAAGAACTGTGTTCATCACGTTCACCATTTCTTTCTCCAGCATCAGTCAGGCATTGGTGTCAGGTATACAGTAGTGTCTGATAATTTTTAAAATACAGATGTTGAAGTTAAATCCTAAGCCATGAAGCACAGAAATCCAAAATGTATAGCCTTAGAAGATAAATTAGCTAATGTTCTAAATTTGATCTTATTGTCTTTGAATATAAAATAAGTTGAAGATATTTGGAGCAAGGGCAGTGGCAGCCTTGATTAATGCCTTTAGTGTTCACTAGGCATACTTTCCTACCAACTACTATCAAGGTCACATTTGTTTACACATTCTTATTAATCCTGAGAAAAAGATTCCTGACTTGAAAGAGCTACTTCTAAGGTATGGTAAAACTCTAAGATTCTTCAAAGCAACTTGAAAGTCACAAAGCTAACAAGCAAGAAATAACTTGGGTTTGCCTAAGAGGGTGCAGAAATTACTTAGGCCTCTGAGCGTCGCTGTTGACCACCTAAGAAGTAAAAGGCTGCAACACATCCAGTCCAACATTCCGGCTCCCACAACAAAAGGACTGGGTATTTGGCCCCCAAGCTTCCGGGCGGAAAAAAAAAAAAAATGCAGCAGCCCAAATTTCTCTCTACAGTGACCTGGGTCCTGTGAATGCTGATCCCCACAGACCCTGAGGAATACAGAGGAATAAAACTGGATGCTGGAAGTTGCCTGGGAGAAAAGATTGCAGCAGAAGAAATGGCGGCTCTGCAAAAGTTATTACAACGCGGAAGGCTTGATCGGCTGTATTTTCTTTTGGTGGTTTTGTGGGAGGCCGGAGCTGGACAGATGCACTATTCTGTGCCAGAAGAGATTGACAAAGGCTCCTTCGTGGGCGACATCGCCAAGGACCTGGGGCTGGAGCCCCTGACACTGGCAGAGCGTGGAGTCCGCATCGTCTCCAGAGGTAGGACGCAGCTCTTTGCTCTGAACCCGCGAAGCGGCAGTTTGGTTACCGCAGGCAGGATAGACCGAGAGGCGCTCTGTGCTCAGAGCGCGCAGTGCCTGGTGAATTTTAACATACTCCTGGAAGACAAATTTAATATTTATTCAGTAGAAGTGGAAATAACAGATATTAACGATAATGCCCCTCGCTTTGGAGTAGATGAACTAGAGCTAAAAATCAGTGAAACCACTACGCCAGGATTCCGAATTCCTCTAAAGAGTGCGCACGATGCAGACGTAGGAGAAAACACCCTTCAGAAGTACGAACTGAACCCAAATGACCACTTTTCCCTGGTTGTGCGAAGCGGAGTGGATGGGAACAAGTACCCTGAGCTGGTGCTGGAGCTCGCCCTGGACCGCGAAGAGAAGGCTGTTCACCACCTCGTCCTTGTGGCTTTGGATGGGGGCAGCCCGGTCCGATCTGGCACCTCCCGCATCCACGTGACTGTCCTGGATGTGAACGACAACGCACCTATATTTACACAGCCTGAGTACCGTGTAAGTGTTCCTGAGAGTATGCCCATAGGTACCCGGATACTCACAGTCACCGCCACTGACACAGATGAGGGATACAATGCCCAAGTCGCATATTTTAAAGAGAAAAATCCTGGAGAAACCTCAGAGATATTTGAGCTTGAGTCGACATCTGGAGATATAACAATCATAAAGAGTCTAGATTATGAAGATGCCAAAGTCCATGAAATTGATATTGAAGCTCAGGATGGTCCGGGCCTTCTGACCAGAACAAAGGTTATTGTGACTGTTCTGGATGTGAATGACAATGCCCCAGAATTTTACATGACATCTTCTACCAGTTCAATTCCTGAAGGCTCTCCTCCAGGAACCATAATTGCACTTTTTAATGTACATGACAGAGACTCTGGGCAGAATGCATTTATCACATGTTCACTCCCAGAGAACCTTCCTTTCAAGTTAGAAAGATCAGTGGACAATTACCACCGACTGGTTACAACCAGAGCCCTTGACAGGGAACAGTTTTCCTCTTACAACGTCACTGTGACTGCTAAAGATGGAGGGAAACCATCTCTGTCCACGGATGCTTACATTACACTGCAGGTGGCAGACATTAATGACAACCCACCAACCTTCCCTCACATGTCCTACTCTGCCTACATTCCTGAAAACAATCCCAGGGGCGCTTCCATCATTTCTGTGGTGGCCCATGACCCTGACAGTGACGATAATGCCCATATAACTTACTCTTTGACTGAAGACACTCTTCAGGATGCACCCCTGTCCTCTTACATCTCCATCAACTCTGACACTGGCATCCTGTATGCATTGCGCTCCTTTGACTATGAGCAGTTCCAGGATTTGCACCTGAGGTTGACTGCATGGGACAATGGGAACCCACCCCTCAGCAGCAACGTGTCACTGAGCATATTCGTGCTGGACCAGAATGACAACGCACCAGAAATCCTGTACCCCGCCCTCCCCACCGACGGTTCCACAGGCGTGGAGCTGGCTCCCCGATCCGCAGAGCCCGGCTACCTGGTGACCAAGGTGGTGGCGGTGGACAGAGACTCTGGCCAGAACGCCTGGCTGTCCTACCGTCTGCTCAAGGCCAGCGAGCCAGGGCTTTTTACGGTGGGGCTGCACACGGGCGAGGTGCGCACTGCACGGGCCCTGCTGGACAGAGATGCGCTCAAGCAGAGCCTGGTGGTGGTGGTGCAGGACCATGGCCAGCCCCCTCTCTCGGCCACCGTCACGCTCACCGTGGCCGTAGCTGACAACATCCCAGACGTCCTGGCCGATCTGGGCAGCACCAGGACCCCCGCCGACCCAAATGATTCTGACCTCACACTGTACCTGGTAGTGGCGGTGGCCGCAGTCTCCTGCGTCTTCCTCGCCTTTGTGATCGTGCTGCTGGGACTCAGGCTGAGGCGCTGGCACTCATCCCGTCTGCTCCAGGCTTCAGGAGGCGGGCTGGTGGGCGTGCCCGCCTCTCACTTTGTGGGCGTGGACGGGGTGCGGGCTTTCCTGCAGACCTATTCCCACGAGGTCTCCCTCACCGCGGACTCCGGGGAGAGTCACGTGATCTTCCCCCAGCCCAACTATGCCGACATGCTTCTCAGCCAGGAGAGCTGTGAGAAAAAGGATTTTCTATCATCACCTCAGTCTTTACTTGAAGACAAGGGAGAAGAAACATCCCAGGTAAACTCCCTTCACGGTATACTTATGAGGTATTGCTAAAATAAATAGATATGTTTATTTACTCCGCTGCCTCCATTGTTTACCACATGTTTTCTGTTTTGCATATTTACTTGTGAATATATCCCTTTTAAGGACATGAGTCCTGGTGAATTATTTCTCAGTAGTTCTAAGTGTTTACACCTTGTACGGGGGAAGAGGAGGCTAGAATCATTGTATCATGAATTTAAATCAGGAGTTAGTATTGGGTGAATATTATATTTAGTTTATCAAAGAGCATTGCATTAGGAAATGGTGTATCTGGTTTCCCATACTTTCTTTCTCCTCCCTGGGCAAATCTTCTTGTCTACCTGGATCAATAATTCTTTCTCTATTAAAAATATGAAGATTGAGGGGTGGCTGGCTGGCTCAGTCAGCGAAGCATGCTACTCTTGATCTTGGGGTGGGGAGTTTGAGCTCCATACGGTGGTAGAGTTTATTTAAAAAAAAAAAAAAA
>NW_026057577.1:33463912-33478014 GCF_023721935.1 Panthera uncia
TGCTCTTCCTCCTTGCGGTGATTCTGGCGGTGGCCCTGCGCCTGCGATGCTCCATCACCCCAACTGCCTGGAACTGCATTCAACCTGGTTTCTGTCATAAGATTGGACCAGGAGTTTCTCCCACCTATAATCCTGGAACTTTGCCTTATTCCTACAATACGTACATTGCCTCCGATTCTCAGAAATCACGGCTTAATTTTCTAACTATGACGTCAGAAATGGGTCCCCGAGGAGATCTCTCTAATGAAGCTTCTTTGGTAATAAGTGTCACTGAGGAGAATAACAAATTAAGCTCTAACGCTGCTGCTGCTTCTGCCCTTGTGAGTTTTAATACATAGGTTTGGTTTTTAATTTTAAAACAATATTTTGGCAAAAAAAATCTTAAATCCTATGTTCTGTCACTTCGTTTGCCCACTCAATATTTTCTGTTCCTTTCTGTGTGGACCCGTAACTTCATTATTAGACTTCAAGTATTTTGAAGTATGTTGACAATTTCACCTGAGATAGTCTTTACCTCCTCCACCTCTCCCCTCACCACAAATCTCTTTTACTGTGAGAAGTGGGTATTATGATGTTGTTGCCACAGAAATATTTGTAGCTGAAACATAAATGTTTTCTTCCTGTGGGTGTTTACCTTTCTCAGAACATTGATATCTTGAATATATAAGGCTTCTTCTTTATAGCTACAAAGTGAGAGGAAAATGCACAAGGTTGTTTGTTTTTTTTTTTTAAGGACAGAGTAATGATTTGACAATATTCAGGTATGTTTGCTAGAGATTTTTTAAATCCCCCTGGATAGGCTAATTTTCTTCTCAATCTTTTCTCAGAACTACCTGCAGATTTCCTCCCAGTTTTAAAGATACATTGTGGTATGCCTGCCAAACATGCTTTTCATCAAAATCTAAATGTTTACATTCATGAAAGCAGAGTAGCGAGAATTTTTCTTTTATTTTGGTGGGCTTTTGAATGTATTACATTTTCAGTAATTGGAATTGGGTTACTCAGAAAAAGGTAAGTTTGTAATATTCTTTGGATTGCTAATTTTCTCAAACACTATTTTGTAATATAATGTATTAGTAAGTTGTGAAGTACTACCCTCATTTCCGTAAATGAAAGTTGAAATGCTTCCATTTTGTCCTAAAAATGTTAATGTGTCTTACTCAGTTGACTTCTTGTCAGTGTGCTTCTGATAATGTATACAATTCCATTTCTTATTTTTAGGTTTCCATGTTGTGAAATTTTGATTTTTAAATATTAGATGTTAACAACCTATAGAACAACAATAGTTCTATATAGGTAACTTTGAGAATCTGTAAAAAAAAAAAAAGCCACCTATCACAGCAAGTGAGAAAGTTTATTCTATTAAAGGATATCTGAAAACAGTAATTTCCTAGGGAGATGTCACATAATAGGTGTCTTTTTGGGGTGGTGATATCAAATTAGGTGCACTAAAATTATAAGGTTAAAATTACTTTGTATAGAAACTTCAGATTCATTTAAAAGCTCATTGAAAAAGACAGAATACACCTACAGCTACAGAAAATAATCTCAAGAAAGTGACTCTGTATGAAAAATTTTGGAGAAATAAAAATAAGCTCGGAAATAAAAATAAGTTCACTGAAGTTTCTATTAAAAGGAACACTGTAGTTTCCATGCCTATTTGAAGAACAGTAGGTGGAGCTATTTAAGGTACAAAAACCAAAAATCCTCAAGATCGTACAGTAATTGGTTAGGGCTCTGAGCACCGCTGTTCACTAATCAGGAAAAGAACAACAGAGTTCCTGCTTGCCTCCTGCTTGCCCAGGAGGGGCCTGAAGCACAAAACACAGATAGAAGCTAACCATCTCAGGATTGTGAAGAAACTGTTGGATTCTGAAGACTGGAAAAGCCGGACCTTACTTCAGTAGTCACGGGAAGAAGTGAAAATAATCTTGGAGGAAAGTGACAATGATTCCTAGGCGACCGCAAAGGGCTTGTCTTGCTGGGAGTTCTCCTGGGGATTCTGTGGGAAACCAGATGAACCCAAATTCACTATTCAGTTCCTGAGGAGCTGGAGAAAGGCTCTAGGGTGGGCAACATCGTCAAGGACCTGGGGTTGGAGCCCTGGGAGCTAGAGGAGCGCGGAGTCCGTATAGTCTCCAGAGGTAGGACTTAGCTTTTCGCTCTAAACCCCCGAAGCGGCAGCCTTATCTCTGCAGACAGGATAGACAGGGGTCTTCAAGTGTCAATTAAATCTGGAGATTCTGTTGGAAGATAAAGTAAAAAATATACGAGGTAGTGATAGAAGTGAGAGACATTAACGATAATGCCCCCTATTTCTGGGAAGATGAATTAGAAATAAAAATGAGTGAAAACGCAGCCACTGGGTTGCAGTTGCCGCTTCCCCACGCTTGGGATCCGGATATAGGTAAGAACTCTCTTCAGAGCTACGGACTCAGTAGTAGTAATACTCACTTCTGCCTGGACGTGCAAAGCGGAGTGGATAGTAACAAGTATCCAGAACTGGTTTTGGAGTGCACCTTGGACCGGGAGCAGAAGGCTGTTCATCACCTGGTTCTCACAGCCTCCGATGGGGGGGGTGACCCAGTGTGCAAAGGCACTGAGCGAATTCGTGTGATGGCAGCTGATGTGAATGGCAACGCACCAATATTTGCTCAGTCCGAGTACCGCGTGAGCGTTCCAGAGAATATAGTGGTGGGCACTAAGCTGCTTCTGGTAAGGGCCGCGGACTCTGACAAAGGAGCCAATGCGGAAGTGACATTCCTTCTGTTATGTAGACTACAATGCGGCCCCGGTTTTCAAACTAGATGCTAATTTAGGGACAATTTCAACAATAGAGGACCTGAACCATGAGGAATTGAGATTCTACGAGATGGAAAGGCAAGCAATGGATAAAACAGGATATTCTGCAGGAGCCAAAGTCCTGATCACAATATTGGATGTAAATGATAACACCCCTGAAATAGTGGTCACCTCTCTCTCTCTCCAGCTCCATTCTGGAAAACTCTCCCAGAGGGACATTAATTGTCCTTTTAGGGGCACCTGGGTGGCTCAGTCGGTTAAGCGGCCGACTTCGGCTCAGGTCACGATCTCGCGGTCCGTGAGTTCGAGCCCCGCGTCGGGCTCTGTGCCGATAGCTCAGAGCCTGGAGCCTGTTTCAGATTCTGTGTCTCCCTCTCTCTGACCCTCCCCCGTTCATGCTCTGTCTCTCTCTGTCTCAAAAATGAATAAATGTTAAAAAAAAAAAATTAAAAAAAAAATAATTGTCCTTTTAAATGTAAATGATCAAGACTCTGGGGAAAGTGGACAAGTGACCTGTTTCATCCGAGAGTATGTGCCATTTAAATTATAAAAGTCTTGTGGAAATTACTATACATTAGTGACAGACATACTCCTAGACTGAGAACAGGTTCCTAGATACATCACGGTGATCCCCAGTGACAGAGGAAGTCCTCCCCTGTCCACAGAAACTCACGTCTCACTGAAAGTAGCAGACACCAAAGACAACCCACCCGCCTTCTCCGACGCTTTCTACTCTACCTATATTGCAGAGAACAACCCTAGAAGAGCCTCCATAAGGTTCCTCAAAAAATTAAAAACAGACCTACCCTATGACCCAGCAGTAGCACTGCTAGGAATTTATCCAAGGGATACAGGAGTACTGATGCATAGGGGCACTTGTACCCCAATGTTTATAGCAGCACTCTCAACAATAGCCAAATTATGGGAAGAGCCTAAATGTCCATCAACTGATAAATGGATAAAGAAATTGTGGTTTATATACACAATGGAGTACTACGTAGCAATGAGAAAGAAGGAAATATGGCCCTTTGTAGCCACGTGGATGGAACTGGAGAGTGTTATGCTAAGTGAAATAAGCCATACAGAGAAAGACAGATACCATATGGTTTCACTCTTATGTGGATCCTGAGAAACTTAACAGAAGCCCATGGGGGAGGGGAAGGGGAAAAAAAAAACGAGGTTAGAGCGGGAGAGAGCCAAAGCATAAGAGACTCTTAAAAACTGAGAACAAACTGAGGGTTGATGGGGGAAGGGAGGGAGGAGAGGGTGGGTGATGGGTATTGAGGAGGGCACCTTTTGGGATGAGCACTGGGTGTCGTATGGAAACCCATTTGACAATAAATTTCATATATTGGAAAAAAAAAAGAAATACATGACAAGGTAAAAAAAAAAAAAAAAAAAAAAAGGCCTACCACCCCGACTATGGAGAGAACGCCCAGGTCACTTACTTCCTAGCCAACAACACCCTCCCTGGACCACCGCTATCCTACATTTCCATCAACTCCAACACTGGCGTTCTGTATGCACTGCGTTCCTTCGGCTATGAACAGTTCCAAGACATGCAGCTACAAGTGATGGCGCGTGACAGCGGCGATCCTCCACTCAGCATCAATGTGTCTCTGAGCCTGTTCGTGGTGGACCAGAATGACAACGTGACATAAGTCCTGTACCCCACCCTCTCCACTGACGTTTCCACAGGCGTGGAGCTGGCACCACGATCCACAGAGCCCGGCACCTTGGTGACCAAGGTGGTGGCGGTGGACAACCACTCTGGTCAGAACGCCTGGCTGTTCTACAGTCTGCTCAAGGCTAGCGAGCCAGGGCTCTTCGCGGTGGGGCTGCACACGGGCGAGGTGCTCACTGTACCGGCCGTGCTGGACAGCGATTCGCTCAAGCAGAGCCTGGTGGTGGTGGTGCAGGATCACCGCCAGCCCCCTCTCTCGGCCACCATCAAGCTCACCGTGGCCTTCGCCGACAGCATCCTAGACTTCTGGCTGATCTGGGCAATGTCCAGCCTCCAGCTGACCCTGACTCTTCAGACCACACGCTGTACTTGGTGGTGGCTGTAGCCGCAACCTCCTGCGTCTTCCACGTCATTGTTATCGTGCGGCTGGCGCTCAGTCTGAGGCGCTGGCACGCTTCGAGTCTGCTCCAGGCTTTAAGAGGCGGGCTGGTGGGCGTGTCCGCCTCGCGCTTTGTGGGCGTGGCAGGGTGCGCGCTTTCCCGCAGACATATTCCACGAGGTTTCCCTCCCCGCGGACTCTCGCGGGAATCACGTGATCTCCCCACAGCCTGATGATGCAGACACGCGCCAGAGCCGGGAGTGCAGTGGGAGAAACGACCGTCTTCTGCTGTTAGGTAGTTGGCATTTTCTAAAGATAACTATTCATTAATGAATGTTTATTCAGTATATATTCAGCATTGATAAAGCACACACTAAAAAATTTGTATACGCGTGGCAGACACCAATGACCAACCTGGAGGTCTTCTCTCAGGGCTCCCATCACGACTTCTCTTACGCCTTATTTGTGATAGTGTTTGTATATTATAATATTATAACCACTCTAGTACTTTGTTAGTATCCTGTGTAATTTTTCTAATTAACAAGATATGCCTGCTTTTAATTGGTCTTTTTATTTACCATTGGCCGTGCAACATTTTTTAAAATGTTAATTTTTGAGAGCATGCAAACAGGGGAGGGGCAGAGAACGGGGGGGGGGGGGGGGAGAGGATCTGAAGTGGGCTCTGTGCTGACAGCAGCAAGCCAGATGGGGCCTGGAACTCAGAAACTGCTAGATTATGACCTGAGCAAAAGTCCGGGGCCAACTGACTGAGCCACCCAGGTGCCCCTACATAACATTTTTATGTTGAACAGCTGATGCTAGTTTATCCGTTAAAAACACAAATTCTTGGAGCACCTGGGTGGCTCAGTGGGTTAAGTGTTGGTTTCTTGATATCAGCTCAGGTCTTGATCTCAGGGTCCTGAGTTCAGGCCCTATGTTGGGCTCTCTGCTGGCGAAGAGCCTACTTACACACACATTCTTGTAGAGAAATTCACTGTAATTTATAAAAAGCATAAATGAAAATTTTAATAAACTTTTATGGGTAGAGGGGCTTCTAACTACATATGAAATTGCTAATGAATTAATGAAGTGCATTTAATTTCTTTTAACGTGAAGTAATTCTGGTCATTAGTAATGCATACATTTGTACTTTCTCAGGTCTTTTTTTTTTTTATTTTTTTTAACGTTTTTATTTATTTTTGAGACAGGGAGAGACAGAACATGAACAGGGGAGGGTCAGAGAGAGGGAGACACAGAATCCGAAGCAGGCTCCAGGCTCTGAGTTGTCAGCACAGAGCCCGACGCGGGGCTCGAACTCATGGACCGTGAGATCATGACCTGAGCCGAAGTCGAAAGCTTAACCAACTGAGCCACCCAGGCGCCCCTCTCAGGTCTTAAGTCATTACATGGTTTCATACAAGTCTTGAACTTACAAATACACCAAGTTTATTTCCTACATGCTTAAAACTTTCTCAGTGAAATATGCAAACAGGGGCAACTGGCTGGCTTAGTTGGTAGATCATGTGACTCTTGATCTTGAGGTTGTGAGTTTGAGCCCCATGTTGAGTATAGCAATTACTTAAAAATAAAATCTTAAAAAAATGAAAAAGAAATATGCAAACAGTGTAAGTGTTGTCATGAAGAAAAACTGAAGAGATTGTTTATTTTTTAGACTTATTAGAGATTTTGGGATGGCAGTGTCTGTATGTGTTTCCAGGTGAGGTATTTCTTTAGTTTACCGGTACTGCTGATCTTAATGATGACTTTGTGGAACACGCAGCTAACAAATTGTGTTTTGAGTGCTTTTTTGGTAATGTGGTGAATATGTAGTAATCTCTTTTATATAAGTTTCCTGTAACTTTCACACACGGAAAAAATTTTTGGATAGTGCTCAGATTCTAAGTGTTTCTTGAGAACCTTATGCTTCTAGTATAATGTTGAACCTAAATTGAACACTAATGTATAGTATTCTTAGGAAAACATTGCTGGAATCTGTGAAAAGCCTGGATTTTTTAGTGAATTCCATACAGGAGTAGGGAATCCTAGCATCCTTATTTTTTGTTGTTGTTGTCTGTCTCCTTCCAAAGATACAGTAGTTAATATCTGGACTTACAGAAGAAGTTAGAAGTCTTTTGAGAAAGAAAGGTAATCAAATGGCCCTAAAGTGAGACGTGTTACTGGTAATGAAATTCACATGTCACTTTATATTTTGTGACAACCAAGACAAAAAAAGGAAAAATTGTATGGTTCTGTCTGATTTTTTTTAAAGGAAGTTTTTGAGCTGATCTAAAAATGTAAATTTTGTATTTTAAGTTCCAGGTGAAAATGAGTAGAACTTTCTAAATGATATCGTCAGGATTAGAGGGCAGTGTAACGTCCTGTTTTTTAAAAGCTATCAAAATGTTTATCACAAGGCTGGTTTTCATATGGTGGTCAATTCAAAATGAAAGACATAACACACAACAGAAATTATTTGGGAAACTAAACTGCTATAGTCCAGTTATGCTGACTTCTGTTCACTCAACCTGATATAGAGACAAATGATTACAAGTTGGGACAATGAACAATCATGACCTTTAGGCTGTATCTCATATAGCAATGATCTTAACTAATGCTTTCAGTTGAGCTAAATAGGCTCCATTAATTAGTTGTTAAGTGAATGAATGGACAAATGTGTGTGCTCTGGGGATTACTTGCTATCAGTATTCTAAGATATAATATAGAAAAGTAGCAGCTTTGCAATGAGGTAATTCCTAAATTTGTGACCTTTAACAAGTTTTTTAAATCTCTAGCAGCTTCAGCAAAATAGAGATAATGTATAATTTGAAAGATTGTGGTGAGGAGTAGTGATAACATATAAACCATCTTGTTTATAATAGGTAATTAATGGTGGCCATATTTTTACATTGTTGATATAAAAAGGAGTCAAGCTTTCAATATTAGCTTACTTGACATTTTGTGAAAAGTAATGATTTGTGTGCTTCTATGGGTGGTACAATGGGATGACATGTGAATGGAAGTAAAACTATTCTAGAATTTTTATGAAAGCTAATTTATTATTTTATTTATTTATTTATTTATTTAATTTATTTTTGGGACAGAGAGAGACAGAGCATGAACGGGGGAGGGTCAGAGAGAGAGGGAGACACAGAATCGGAAACAGGCTCCAGGCTCCGAGCCATCAGCCCAGAGCCTGACGCGGGGCTCGAACTCACGGACCGCGAGATCGTGACCTGGCTGAAGTTGGATGCTTAACCGACTGCGCCACCCAGGCGCCCCAATGAAAGCTAATTTAAAAAGCTTAAGTGCTTAGGTGCATTCATTTGTAAATTTTTTTAAAAACTGAATTATAATTGACATACAATATTGTATTAGTTTCAGGTGTATGACAGTGATTCAGCATTTTTATATTTTATGAAATGATCACCTTGATATGTCTAGTTATTGTCACTATACAGAGTTATTACAATATTATTGACAATTCTCTATGCTGTATGTTACATTCACCATAGGTGTAGTTACTGTCTGTCACTACACAAAGTTATTACAGTATTACTGACTTCCCAATGTTGTGTATTACATCCCTATGACTTACTTTATAACTGGTTTATACCAATTGATCCCCTTCACCAACGGGGATTAGATGATGAATAGCTTATAAACAGAAATGTATTGCTGACTGTTTTGAAGGCCGGAATTCTGAGATAAGGGTGCCAGGATGGTCAGGTGAGGGCTTCCTTCTAGATCACAGGCTTTTGGCTGTGACCTCACATGACAGAATGGGCAAAGGATCTCCCTAGGCACATTCTTGATTGAGATACCCCTGTTTGGGGTCATAAAAGATCGGGAACCATTGTTTTGGATGGGACAGTTGTAGGAGTGTTAATTTTTCTCTTTCTGAACCATAGTGAAACCTAACCAAGGGTCCTATGAAATTTCTCCTTTAAAGGAACTTTTTACTTCATTAGGATTGTTAGGATGATTTAACTGGAAAAAGTATCATCAAAACCTGAAAGTTGGAGTCATTTGGTTTTGGCAACATGAGAGTTTAAGCTAACATAACACATTTAATATAAAATGTCAGTCTTAGCTTTAGAATATTTGTTGATAATTTAGGATTGATAATTAGGATATTTGTTGATATTTTTTAGAGAAACTAGGCAGTAGGTTTGGATGCTTCTTTTGTGCTTGTTCCAGTAATGAAATTATGTGAAAGACTTTGTTTTCTTCCTGTGTGTTAAGGAAGGTGGGTTTGCATTCATTTAATCTAATAAGTTAAAGTGTTCAGCTATAACTTAAAAGTTGCAGCTCCACTATTTCATACCACCTGAAGTGGAAATGTAATCTGCCAACAGATATTCTTCCTCCACATCCATTCTAGAAGAGATTTTATGCTGTTTGAAGCAGAAATAGGCTAGGATTCTTGGTGAGACTGTACATCTTGTTGAGACTATGCAACCCATAGATCATTTTATTTTTTAATTTTTTTTCTGGAGATTTAATCTCTGCAGTCTTTTTTTTTTTTAAACGTTTATTTATTTTTGAGACAGAGAGAGACAGAGCATGAACGGGGGAGGGTCAGAGAGAGAGGGAGACACAGAATCCGAAACAGGCTCCAGGCTCTGAGCGGTCAGCACAGAGCCTGACGCGGGGCTTGAACTCACGGACCATGAGATCATGACCTGAGCTGAAGTCAGACGCTTAACCGACTGAGCCACCCAGGCGCCCCCCCCCATACATCATTTTAAACTGAGTTAGAAGGCTAATGATAAATAAATGGGCTTTATCACAGTTTTCTTAGTTACATGTGACAGAGTATAGCTGTGATCATGAACAGTTCTGATGAAAATTATATTTTTTCCTTGTGCCATATACCAAGTTAAAAAAAAAGCACCTCCACATGAAATATGTGTAGTTCTTTGTATATCAGTTATACCTCAATAAAGCTACTTCAAAAAATTTTAAAGCAAACACCTGTGAAGGGTTGTTGATCAAAGAGATGTTGATCAAACAGGTTTACTACTCTCTAGAGTTACACTTAGAGTTCATTTTTAGGAAACCATATCTAATGAAAAGCTATCAATAAAAGAACACACTGTTTAGGATTCTTAAAATGTGACAGGAAAAGATAGCTTATGAAATGTAATTGAAAAATTTTTAATGTTTATGTATTTTCAGAAAGAGACAGAGAACATAAGCGGGGGTGGGGGGGTGGAGAGAGAGAGAGAGAGAGAGAGAGAGAGAATATGAATGAATCCTAAGCATGATCCATGCTGTCAGTACAGAGCCCGGGCTCAGGGCTCAGACCCACAAACTGTGAGATCATGACCTGAGCTGAAATCAAGAGTCAGACGCTTAACTGACTGAGCCACCCAGGCGCCCTGAAAATATCTTTGCTAGAGTATGAGTTTACTTGATACCAAATGGGAAGAGTTGTGGTTCAGAAAAAATGTGAAGAAATTGTTATCAGATGAACCATAGACTCAATAATTTGTATGTAAAAGAAATCAATATCTCCACAATTTCTCTTAGAGAAGCCATAGAAGGACAAGTATAATTTCTTAGTCCATCTTTAAGTCTCTGAAGCATTCCACACAATGGTTTGTACCCCTTCTAAATATTCAGTAAAAGCCTTCAGTTCAGTGATTAGAAAGTAGTCTCTTGGGGAAAAATCATAGCACAAACCACTTATTTTACATGTGCCTTTCCTCTATATCAAACTCCTAATAAGAGCCAACTCTCTGACCTATCTATGCAAAGCTAAGGAACTGGAGATGTGTCAGCATTTTTAAATAGTTGCCTCTGTACATAAGCTTTCAATATTGTGAAACTTCTTAGATGCTTTCTGCATATTTGCAGCTGAAGATCCAGCCAGTTGTTCATCCTGAGACTTCCATACAAAAAAAATTAAAGTAAACTTATTTAATTTTCTAAGTTTATTAATTTATTTCAGAGAAAGAGAGAGAGTGCAAACAGGGGAAGGGGAGAGAGAAAATCCCAAGTAGGCTCTGTGCTGTCAGCGCAGAGCCCGACCCTGGGGCTCCATCTCACAAACTGTGAGATCATGACCTGAGCTGAAATCAAGAATCAGACTCTTAACTGACTGAGCCACCCAGGCGCCCCACAAAAAAAAAATTTTTTTAAAAAAGAGACAACCTAAAAAATAACTTAAGCATGAAGAGCTATAAAAACAAGTCATGGGGCGCCTGGGTGGCTCAGTCGGTTAAGTGTCCGACTTTGGATCAGGTCATGATCTCACAGTTTGTGGGTTTGAGCCCCATGTCAGGCTCTGTGCTGATGGCTCAGAGCCTGGAGCCTGTTTTGGATTCTGTGTCTGCCTCTCTCTCTGCCCCTCCCTTGTTCACACTCTGTCTCTGTCTCAAGAATAAATAAACATTAAAAAAATTAAAAAAAAAAAGTCATCACTTTGAGCTCATATGCTGGAGTCAGTGAGAATATGAATTCCCAGGAATATTTAATTGCATGAATAAGGCTGTACTGCTGCTTTTCAGTCTACAAATTCCAGTGAGAAACATCTTTCTCAACTCTTCAGATCATTGAACTCTGATTACTTCAGGCTGCAGTCCTAAGGCAGAGACTTAGAGTGTTGCTGTGAGTCAGTGTGGAAATAGAGGTTAACAGGGAGATCTGTAAGGTTTCTGCTGGGTGACTTTATTCATTGGACCCTTCCAAGGATATAGGACTATGTGTCCAGGACTTGGTTGTTCAGAAGCGGTGGATTAATGTGGTAAAAGAATACTTCACTCTGAGTTAAGAAAGCGGACACTTAATTGTAACAGGATGGACCTGAAACAGATATGCCCATATGCCATGGTTTGTGTCAAATGTTTAGAAATGGTAGTTGAAAATCCTTTAAATGTTTTCTACATTAGATAGTCAAGATGCAAAGTTCAGCAGGAGTGTTACTGAGTTAAATGTCTGAGTTGACCCAGCTTGGGGCAAGATTTGTAATAGAACCTACAGAAGACACTGATGTTGGAAGTAATTTTGCCACCTTAGCAGCAGGACTGTATTTGTCTTTGAAGTAAAAGAGATCAACAGTGGAAACAAATAGGTTGAACCTGAGTTAGAGAAGCCAATAGACTAGGAAAAGCAAAACTCACATGGCTTAGTCCTGACAGCCTTAGATGTCAAAGACAGCCCCAAAGCAGCACTGCTTAGATCTCCACCCTGGTGGTTGATGCAACTGTATCTCCCTACTCATTTTCAGCCAGAATGTATACGGGGTCATCCTTTGAGAAAACATGCTGCCTGAGCCACTTCCATTGGTGAGAATGAGGGCTGCTGATCCATATGAGAGCAGTAAAGTGGAGATCAGGTATATCTTGGCAGCCCAGAGTAACTGTATCCAGTTTCATCTTGATCACAGTTGTGTTGACATGAAAACTTTAAGTTCATTGGGCTGTGATGAGATTTAAAAATGTTCCATGGTTTTGGAAGCAAGGAACAGCGATGGGGAGGACTGGTTGCCTGGTGTAGTTGAGATCAAAATTTTTGGTGATAATGACAATCCCAGAGCTGATACTTACTTTTATTTCCACAATGATTTCTGAAGATTCCCTACCTTTGACAGTAATCACTTTGTATAAAACACAGGATCCAGGGGTACCTGGCTGGCTTAGTCAGAAGAGCATGTGACTCATGAGTTCAAGTCTGAAATGGGCTGTGGAGAGTACTTAAATAAATTAAAAAAAAACTTTAAAACAAAAAAACCCACATGATCCAGATTTGGGAGAAAATAGGGAGGTCACATTTCTGGTATAGATTCAGAATTGAATCTATCACTAGTTCTGTCTTTTATCAGTAATTACTACATGCTTGCAACAGATGGGGCCCTGGACTAGGAGCTGACCCTAGGGTACAATGTTACCTCTTACCTCTCTCTTCCAGCCGAAAGACCACCCCCTACACATTGGTGACATCAACAGCAGGCCAGTTTTCCACCAGGCCACCTAGTGGTCCATGTGGCCCAAAACAGCCCTCCTGGCACCTTCATTGCCCAAGTCTGCACCTCAGATCCTTTGCTGGGATCCAACAGCAAATATCTCCCTACCCCCTTGTGGCTGGTATGGATACTTAAAGTGAATTTGAGGTAGCACAGAATGCTGGATAGGGGTTGTTCGTTGTAATCAGGTGGATCCAAATAATGTTAGCATAACATTTCACTCAACTTACATTTTACAAACACTTGAAAAATTATTGAATAACATTTACAATTAAAATTCCCTTTTATATATCACTGTCAGTGGTTTGGAAGATTGCAGTCTAAAATGTAACAAAAAAAGGAAAAGGAAATCTTAACCTTGGAAAGTGTATTTAGATAAATTGGGTAATAAGAAAGTTGAAAGAGTGAATTACTGGCAAGTCAAGAGAAATAGAATATTAGTAAGAAGATACATAAAAGTGTGTCTGGTTAGTCATGGTAGGATTCCTTACTGGTGTGGATTCTATTGTTTGTCCAAACTATGTTAACTTTATTACCTCCCTGGTGATCTCTAAAAGGAATTCATATAATCACATAATTTGGCATATTCAACCTGGTTTCTGTTGCTCACCTGAAGAGTTTGCTAAAGCTTGGAAACCAAGAAAAGGCAAGAATCTCAACAAATATGTGCCACTGGCATATCACTTTATCTTGTGTAGTGTTTTCTCTAGCAGTGTGTTAGGGGAGGCAGTGAGTATTCCTGGTGAGCAAAGGGCACTTATTTAATACATGTTGACTCTTTCCTTTACCTTATTTTATTTTAGTTTATTTTTAATGTTTATTTTTGAGGGGGATGGGGCACAGAGAGGGAAATAGAGGATCTGAGGTGGGCTGTGTCCTGACAGCAAAGAGCCTGATGTAGGGCTCCAACTCTCGAACCAGGAGATCATGACCTGAGCCTAAGTCTGACTGAGCCACTCAGGATCCCCCTATCTTATTTTACATTGATTTTTGCATGTGATATGTGGTAGGAATTCATTGAGGTAGGAGTCAAGGTTCTTGACTTTTTTCTTTTTTCTTTTGTTCTTTTGTTGAAAGGATGTTCCTTTTCCTATTGAATTACTTTGGCACCCTTGTTGAAAATCATTTGACATAAGTTGGTCTGTTTCTATACTTCCCGTCATGTGCCATGGATCTGTTTGTCCATCTTTTTGCCACAACCACACTGTCTTGATTATTGTCGCTTCATAGTGAGTCTTGAAGTCAGGTTGGTGAATCCTCCCATTTTTTTT
>NW_026057577.1:33478414-33489130 GCF_023721935.1 Panthera uncia
TTTTTTTTCCTTGTTTTTTTTCCAGCATTGTTCTGACTATTCATAATCTTTTTCTCTTTCCAAATAAAAGTCATCTTCTCAGTATAGAGGGAAAAAGCCTGCAAGGGTTTTGAGTGGGAGTGCACTAAATCTATAAATCTTTTGGGAGAGGGGTCATCTTAACAATAATGAGGCTTCTAACCTATGAGAGTGGTACTATATTTCCATGTATCTAGATCTTCTTTAACTTCTTTTAGCAGTGTTTTATAGTTTTTAGTGTAGAGGTCTTATGTAATCTTTCATTAAATTATTCCTACATATTTTATAGTTTGGGATGTTACTGTAAAGTATATTTTAATTTCATTTTCTGATTGTTGCTGTTTATTTTTGTATACTGCACCTGGTTTTGAAACACAAGAAGTGCAAGGTACTCTATTCTAATACTGTGTGAGAATATAATGTAAAAGTATATAGTTTAAGTCTAAACCACATCTACATAACTTCAGGCATCCATTCTCTGAAATATATAGATTGGAAGAGCCTATCCCAAAAGAGAGTAAACACTAGTGTCTGCCCCAAGTCTAGCGGTGGTTGGATCATTAATTCATTTATACGACAAATATTTATTAACTGCCTGGTATATGCAAGCCATTGTCCTAGGTGCCAAAGATGCACCAGTGAATAAGGCAGCTATGACTCCTGACTTAATGGGTCTCTTTCTAAGATACGGTCTTTTATAAGTCTGATAAATGCTACCAAGGAGAAAAACAAGGATGCTAAGAGAGGTTATAATGGGGGGGGGGGCGCTACCCTAGCCTGAGGGTCAGGGAGGGCTTCTTTCAGGAAGTGATAAATTTAGTGTGAGATGTGAAAGATGAGTAGAAGTTAGCTAGGTGACGAGGAGATGAAAGAAGAAATTGTGTGGCAGAGGAAATAGTGTGTGTAAAGGTCCTTCCAAAAAGATGAGCAAGTGAAAAAGGCTAAGGAAGCTAAAAATGAGGTACAGGCAGAGTCCTGTAAGCCATATTAAAGACTCTGGATTTTATTCTAAGTACTTTTGTACATAGGAGCTTTTGAAAAGTTTTAAACAGGTGACAAGATATGATTTGAATTTTTAAAATATTTCTCTGGCTGTTGTGTGGCAGACTGATTTATGAGGGTTGTAAATGGAAGTAGGGAAAATAGATGGGAGACCATGGCAGTGTTTCTGATAAAAAATGGTGCTGGATTGGATTAAAGGGAAGGCAGTGGCTATAGAAATAAATGGATGGATTGGAGATATACTTAGGAAATAGATTCAAGAAGAGAATAGTGGAATGGTGGAATGTAAGCTCCATAAGGTAGGGACTGTTTTCTCTTTTATATTCTTTAGTGTCTGGAAAGATCATTGCCTGGCTGGTAAATTTACAGTTAAATATTGTTAATTGAAGAAAAACAGTGATTGAAAGAAAGGGGGGATTAAGAATCATTGCCATATTTGTGAATTAAGGAACTGGATGGACAAAGGTACCATTTAGTGAGTTGTGGAAGACTAGAGAAGGGTAGATCACAGAGAAATTAGGATTTGAGTTGTAAACATGTTGTTTAAGATTCTGTGAAACATCCACGTCCAGATATTAAGAAGGTGGTTGGACATATAGTAACCATTATTTTATTTTGATTCCTTCCATTGTGATAGTCCATTCACATGGATAGATCCTCACCAGGCTGAGCTTGATAAGCTTCCTGGTAGCTCTACGCTGGTATGTTTTTGGGTTCATTACAGTGCTACCCCTGTTCTTTATTTTCCTTCCTGATCTCTTTTTCACTGTTAAAGACATCCAGCACCCAGAGAACCTCTTTGTTTAATTCATGCTCACTCTACTTTTCACATTAGCTCTGCCCAATTCTTTTCTGCCTCTAGAATTGTTTGGATTATAATTTACCAGGATGTTTTAAATTGTTGTTGCTTAATTTTCTTTCACTTGATTGTATATTTTTCATGCATGTGTTTAAGGCTAGTATTTTTTCACCATATATTATTGGGTTACAAACAGTAAAATTTCAAATAAGGAATATTTGGGATAAGAGATGTGTAGCAACAATAATAAAATTGTTGAATTTTAATATTACAAGTACACTTGGAAGATACACCCACACAAACTTAAACATCCTTTAGGATTCTTAGTAACCATGTTAAAAAGATACTAATTTTTGTTTTGTGACTTTCATCTGGCATGTATTTGCTTCTTCCTCAATGTGTTCACTTTTTCTCCCTAACAAGAATACGAGCTCCTTCATAACAAGGGGTTATTTCTTTTCCATGGTATATATTAAAAATTTTTTTAATGTTTATTTAGTTTTGAGAAAGAGAGGCACAGCATGAGCAGGAAAGGGCAGAGAGAGAGGGAGACACAGACTCTGAAGCCGGCTCCAAGCTCTGAGTTGTCAGCAAAGAGGCATTTGAACCCACCAGCCGAGCCAGGAGATCATGACCTGGGCCGAAGTCGACTCTCAACTGACTGAGCCAGCCAGGCGCCCCTTCATGGTATATTTTTAAGGCCTGGAACAGTCCTTGACATTATTAAGCTCTAAATGAATATTTCCTGAATAAATTAATGGTAGTTAAGCATTTTAAGTTGCAACTGGCAGTGTTAATGATGGTAGAACTTCTCCCCATAAAGGGATAAATATTTTTCATACTTTGGGGCACCTAGGTGGCTCATTGGGTTAAGCTTCTGACTCTTGATTTTAGCTCGGCATGATCTCACAGTTCGTGAGTTCAAGCCCTGCGTTGGGGCTCTGCTGACAGTGTGGAGCCTGCTTGGGATTCCCTTCCTCCCTCTCTCTAACTGTCTCCCTCCCTCTCCCTCGTCTGCCTCCCCCCCTTATGCTCTCACTCTCAAAATAAATAAATAAATTTAAAATATTTTTTCAGGGCTCCTGGGTGGCTCAGTTGGTTAAGCATCCACCTTCAGCTCAGGTCATGATCTCACAGTTTGTGAGTTTGAGCCCCGTGTCTGGCTCTGTGCTGACAGCTTAGAGCCTGGAGCCTGCTTCAGATTCTGTGTCTCCCTCTCTCTCTGCCCCTCCCCCGTTCGCACTTGGTCTCCCTATCAAAAATAAACATTTTTAAAAATTTAAATTTTTTTTCCCTATTTTGATAGAGTGGTAAATTATATGGTTGTATACATTTGCCCAAACTCATTGAACTCAAGATCCTTGGTTTTTCACTATATATAAACAATACTCCAATTTAAAAAGATATAAAAGGGGTACCTGGCTGGCTCAGATGGTAGAGGATGCGACTCTTGACCTCAGTGTTTAAGTTTGATCCCTACAATGAGTATAGAGATTATTTAAAAAATAAAATCTTGGGGCACCTGGGAGACTCAGTCACTTAAGTGTCTGACTGTTGGTTTCAGCTCAGGTCATGATCTCACGTGAGAACTCTTCGTGAGTTCGAGCCCCGCATCAGACTCTGCACTGACAGCACAGAGCCTGCTTGGGAATCTCTGTCTCACTGTCTCTCTGCCTCTTCCCTGCCTGCTGTCTCCCCCTCTCTCAAAAATAAATAAACATTAAAAAATTTTTTTTAATTAAATTTTTTAAAAAAATTAGAGAGATAAAAAAATAAAACATCAGATTCTGCCCACCCACAATTATCTCCAGACTGACCTCTAAGAGGCCAGTAGTGTTAATATCTGATTATGTATACTTCCAAGCATTTTTTTGGTATATGTAAATGTGTGTGCTTTTTTGCACAACAGGGATCATTTTATAGTAAGTATACTGTTCTGCATCTTGCTTTTTCCCAACTAATAATATTTCAGGGGCAGCTTTTCATTTGAGTCCTTATAGTTCTGCCATCTACCTCAATCTTAGTAATTTTATCTTATTTTGTGATGAGAAACACAGTTACATCGTTCAAAAATGAAATGGTTGCATATTAGGTATATACTGTCTTATTCCCATTCCTGTCCTACTCTTCTGCCCCTGTTTCCTCCTGCCCACATACATTTTATTAGTTTCTTAGGTCTCTTTTAAGCATTTCTTTATACAGATAGGGGCAAATCTGGATATATATTTTCCCCACTTTTCTTACAAAACAGATAACACACTGTTCTTTTTCTTGATTTCGTTACTCTACAATGTATCCTTTAAAAGTCTTTCCATATTAATACATAAGGAAAGTTTTTCTTTTAAACAGATGCTTGGTATTCCACTGTGCTATTTATCAGTCTCCTGATAGATAAATTCATTCTTGGGATGTTTTCAGTCTCTGAATATTACAAATAACTGCAGTGAATAGTCTTGTACTGACATTATTTTGTGCATGTGCAGTATATATGTGGGATGAATTCCCAGAAGTGGAATTGCTGGGTCAAAGAGTAAATAGGTTTGTAATTTTGATAGATGCCTTCACAGCAAGTTTTCTTTTTAACTATTTTGAAATAATTTCAAATTTACAAAAGGGTTTCAAGAATTGCACAAAGAACTATATACCCTTTATCCAGACTTAGCTATTGTTAATTTATATTTTGCTACATTTCCTTTATTATTTTTTTTCATTCTCTTTATCATTCTCATATGTGTGTGTGTTTATACACATACATACATATGGTTTAAATAATACCAGTCTTATATAAACAGTTCAAATTTCAGTTACCATGGCATTTTCTCTGAGTAATTGCTTAAAGCAATAATGTCACTGTTAGCCCTTTAGTCCACAGACTGCTTTGCATATGACAGATATGCACCATGATAGGTAACCAATCACCTAGCAGCTTTCAGTCTGTCAGAGATTGGTTACTGTTATTTAGTTTATGCACAGACAGCAAAGCATGTAGTTATGTTGCCTTCTTGTCTCCCAGAGATAAACCCACATGACATTTTACAAAAATGTGTAGAGGGAGTTGACCACCTAAATTAAAGTGCAGCAAATAAACGAAAGTGATAATGCAGTCAGTGAAATTCAAATTGAATAAAAATGGAATTATAGGGGCTTCTGGCTGGCTTGGTCATTAAAACATGTGACTCTTGATTTTGGGGTTGTAAGTTCAAGCCCTATGTTGGGTGTACAGATTACTTAAAATCTTTAAGGAGCACCTGGGTGGCTCAGTCTGTTGAGCATCCAACGTTTGATTTCTGCACGGGTCAAGATCTCATGGTTTATGGGATAGAGCCCCACATTGGGCTCCTTGCTGACAGCATGGAATTTACTTGTGATTCTCTCTCTCTCTCTCTCTACTCCTTCCCCATTTGCATGTGCTCTCCCTCTCTTTCTCTCTCTCTCTCTCAAAATAAATAAACTTAAAAAAAAATAAAATCTTAGAAAATGGAATTATAGAATAAATAGCTGACACTGGAAATGTCGACACTCCTACCTTCAAGAGTCTCTAGACGTATAGCCTAAGGAGCTTTGTGAATGTGAACTTACTGGCATAAGTCAGGAAAGTGGTTGTGACAAAAAGGATGAAAATGTCCAGAAAAAAATGACACCAGCAAAAAAAAAACTTCACATTAGAGGAACTCTTGGAGATATTTCATGACCTTGAAAGCTCCAAGGATACATAAAATACTGAAAGTTGATCCAAACTTACGAAAAAGCTTGACAATTTTCCAAGGCATAGAAAAGATGTTTACTCTGTATTATAAATTATAGGATGAGAAAAAGCCAACCCTGTAATTCTCAGCTGTTCTTAATGTCTCAGATTATAATGTATTAAATAAATATTAGTTTCACTCTTTTTTTACTTCCCTGTAGGAGTTTTTAATGTTTTCAAAAACTTTTTTAAAGGTCACGGAACAATTCTAATTTCCTCTATTGATTGTTAAGATTACTTTGCAGTGTCAGTTTGAGTGGTTATTTTTTACAGTCCTGCACAACTGCAAAGTAAGGAATGCCTATATATACTTTTTCACATTTTGTCTTAAAACAATTTTTTAAGTTTATTTTATTTTGAGACAGCACATGAGCAGGGGAGGGGCAGAGAGAGAGAATCCCCAGCAGGTCCTACACTGTCAACATGGAGACCAATGCTGGGTTTAAACCCACAAACCAGTGAGATCATAACCTGAGCTGATGCCGAGAGTCAGACGCTTAACCAACTGAGCTACCCAGGTGCCCCTAAAACAATTTTTAATCAGTTTTACTGTGGCGTAATTTGTATTTACTGTGGTGTAATTTATATATAAAATGTACCTTTAAAAATTATACAGCTCATTGAATTTTAACAGATGTTTACACCTGTGTAACCATTTATACAGTCAAATTATACAATACTTCTATAACCTCCAAAAGCTTTCTCATGCCCCTTCACAATCATTTACCCACATCACTGGATCTAGGCAACCACTGATCTGCTTCCTGTCACCATAAATTAGTTTTGTCTCTTCCAGAATTTCTTCTAAACAGAATCCTACAACATGTACTTTTTTGTGTCTGCTTTTTTTTCTACATGTTTTTGAAATTCCTTCACACTGTTGTGTGTTCATTAGCTTGTTTTTTTAATTGCTGATTGATAATGCATTGTATAGATACATCACAATTTGTTTATACAGTCACCTGTTAATGGACATTTGAGTTCCCAGTTTGGTGTTATTCTTTAAAAAAAAAAAATTATGTTAATTTATCTTTGAGAGAGAGATAGAGCATGAGCATAGGAGGGGCAAGACAGAGAGAGACAAAGAATATGAAGTAAGCTCCAGGCTCTGAGCCATCAGCATAGAGCCCAGTGCGAAGCTCAAACGCGCATACCGTAAGACCATGACAGGAGCCGAAGTCCGATGGTTAACTGATTGAGCCAGCCAGGCACCCCTGATGTTATTCTTAATTAAGATGATGTGAACATTTATGTAAAAATTTTTGTGGGCATATTTTTAGTTTCTCAGGTAAATGCCTAAAAGTACAATTGCTGGATGATACAACATGGGAAATCTATATTTAGCTTTATGAGAAGCTACAAAACTATTTTTCAAAGAGGTCGTACTTTACATTCTCATCGGCATTGTATGACAGCTCTACTTACTCCATGTTCTCACCAATGCTTCCTGTTAAACCTTTTAATTTTAGCCATTCTAGTGGGTATGCTTTACTATCTCATTATGTATTTTTTTTTTAACTAAAAGTGTTTTTTTTTTTTTTTTTTTAATTTTCAGAGGGTAGTGGGGTAGAGAAAGAGAGAGAGAAAGAGAGATAGAGAATCTCAGGCAGGCTCCATGCTCAGTGTAGAGCCTGACATGGGGCTTGATTTTACAACCCTGGGATCATGACTGAACCAATATTAAGAGTCAGACACTTAACTGATTGAGCCACCCCGGCACCCCTGTATATGTTCATTTTATTATTTTTGTAATTTTTTTAATGTTTATTTTGAGAGAAGGAGCGAGAGAGTGCGATCAGGGGAGGGGCAGAGAGAGAGAGAGAGAGAGAGAGAGGAAGAGAATCTCAAGCAGGCTCTGCACCATCAGTGCAGAGCCCAGCATGGGCCTTGAACTCACGAACTGTGAGATCATGACCTGAGCCAAAATCAAGAGTCAGACGCTTAACTGACTGAGCCACCCAGGCGCCACTATATGTTTATTTTAGAATAAACTTGTCAGTAGTACAAAAAACATCTAGTTCATATTTTGAGGAATTGTGTTAAACCTAGAGATCAAAGTGGAGGTAGGGAGGAGTTGATATCTTTAGTATGTTGAGTCTTCTGAACCATGAATATTAGGTTGGTCTCCCCATTAGGTTAAATATTCTTTTATTTCTTTCATCAGCATTTTTAAAGTTTCATTCTGTAAGTTCTATGCATATTTTGTTAGTTATACCTAAGAATTTCATTTTTTGAATAATTGGAAATTGTATTGAGTTTTTTTTTTTTATTTTTTTTTTATTTTTGTTTTTGAGACAGAGAGAGACAGAGCATGAACAGGGGAGGGGCAGAGAGAGAGGGAGACACAGAATCGGAAACAGGCTCCAGGCTCCGAGCCATCAGCCCAGAGCCTGACGCGGGGCTCGAACTCACGGACCGCGAGATCGTGACCTGGCTGAAGTCGGACGCTCAACCGACTGCGCCACCCAGGCGCCCCAGTATTGAGTTTTTTTTAATTTTATTTTTTATTTTTAAAAATTTACATCCAAATTAGTTAGCATATAGTGCAACAATGATTTCAGGAGTAGGTTCCTTAGTGCCCCTTGCCCATTTAGCCCATCCCCACTCCCACAACCCCTCCAGTAACCCTCAGTTCTCCATATTTATGAGTCTCTTCTGTTTTGTCCCCCTCCCTGTTTTTATATTATTTTTGTTTCCCTTCCCTTAGGTTCATCTGTTTTGTCTCTTAAAGTCCTCATATGAATGAAGTCATATGATTTATGTCTTTCTCTGACTAATTTCACTTAGCATAATACCCTCCAGTTCCATCCATGTAGTTGCAAATGACAAGATTTCATTCTCTTTGATTGCCGAGCAATAGTCCATTGTATATATATGTACCACGTTTTCTTTATCCATTCTTCTATCGATGGACATTTGGGCTCTTTCCATACTTCGGCTATTGTTGATAGTGCTGTTATAAACATGGGGGTGTATGTGTCCCTTTGAAACAGAACAGCTGTATCCCATGGATAAATGCCTAATAGTGCAATTGCTGGGTTGTAGGGTAGTTCTATTTTTAGTTTTTTGAGGAACCTCCATACTGTTTTCCAGAGTGGCTGCACCAGCTTGCATTCCCATGTATTGAATTTTTAATTTCAATTTCTACACGTTCAATCATAGTATTTAGAAGTAGATTTTGATATGTTGACCTTGTATCCTATGACCTTACTGAAGTCACTTAGTAGTTCTGGGAGTTTTTTAATAATAGATTTTTTGGGATTTTCTTTGTATACAATGTGTCATCTGCAATAGGGATATTATTATTTCTTCCTTTTAATCTGTATGTCTTTTCTTTGTATTTTCTTGCCTTACTGCAACTGGATGGAACTTCTAGTATTATATTGACTAAGAATAGTGAGGGGCGCCTGGGTGGCTCAGTTGGTTAAGTGTCAGACTTCGGCTCAGGTCATGATCTCACAGTTTGTGGGTTTGAGCCCTGCATTGGGCTCTGTGCTGAATGCTTGCTCAGAGCCTGGAGCCTGCTTCAGATTCTGTGTCTCCTGTCTCTGCCCCTCCTCTGCTTGTGCTCTGTCTCTCAGAAATAAATAAATGTCAAAAAAAATTAATAATAGAGTAGGCATCTTTGCTTTGTTCTTGATATAAGGGGGGGGAATTTAATCTTTCACTCTTAAGTATCATGTTTACTGTAGGTTTGTGTGGATTCTTTCTATTAAGCTGAGGAAGATCTCTGTTCCTAGTTGTCTGAGTTTTTAAAAAAATAATGAATAGATGTTGAATTTTTTTCATCCTTTTTCTGTACTATTGTATATGATTGCATAATTTTTCTTCTTTAGCTTGTTGATAGGGTGAATAATATTAATTATTTTTCAAATAGTGAATAGTCTTGCATCCCTGGAATAAGCTCCACTTGGTTATGGTATATACTTCTTTTTACATGTTGCTGAATTCCATTTAGTAATATTTTCTTCAGGATTTTGTATTTATATTTATGTGGGATATTGATTTGTAGTTTTTTTGTGTGCTGCCTTTGTCTAGCTTTGACAGCAGCAAAATTGGCTTCATAAAATGAATTAGAAAGGGTCTTCTCCTCTTGTATTTTCTGAAATAGATTGTGTAGAATTGGTGTTAGCTTTTCTTTAAAAATTTGAAAGAATTCTCCAGTGAAACCATCTGGACCTGGAGATTTCTTTTGGGGAATTTTTAAACTGTGTATTCAATTTGTCTGCTAGCTATAGGACTATTTAGATTATCCATTTCATATTGGGTGAGTATTCTAGTGACTTTTGTTTTTAGCATTTTGTTTGTAGCAATTGGTCCATTTTATTTAAATTGTTGAGTTTAGGAGTGTCTGGGTGGCTCAGTCAGTTAAGCATCTGACTCTTGATTTTGGTTCAGATTGTGATCCCAGGGTTGTGGGATCGAGCCCTATGTCAGGCTGCATGAGCATGAATCCTGCCAGGGATATTCTCTCTCTCTCTGTCTCTCTCTGCCTCTTTCATAAATAAATAAATAGATAAATTAAAAATAAGTTGTTGCATTTACATGCATACAGTTCATAATATTGCCTTATATTCCTTTTACATGCATACAGTTGTTCATAATATTCCCTTATATTCCTTTTAATGTCTGTGGGGTCTGTAGTGATACTCTGTTTCACTGTAGATATAGGATTGTACATATTGTTAGAGTTTGTCAGTTTATTGATTTACTAATTTTATTAGTTTTCAAAGCACTAGCTTTTAGTGACACTGATTTTTTTCTATTTTTCTTTTTAGTTTTACTGATTTATATATATCTTTTTAAATAATTAAATTGAGGTATAATTTATGTATAATGAACTTAACCCATTTTCAGGTAGAGTTAGACAAGTTTTAATAAATTTATTCAGTTGTGCAACCATCCCCACTATCCAGTTTTAAAACATTTTCTTCATCCCAAAGATTTCCTTGGTGTCTGTTTACAGTCAGTTTCCATCCGCAGCCCCAGGCAACCATTGGCCAATTTTCAGTCTCTATAGTTTTTTTCTTTTGTAGAAATGTCACATAAATATAGACAATATGTAGTTTTTATGTTGGCTTCTTTCACTTGGCACAGTGTTGCTGACATTCATCCATGTAGCATGTATCAGCCCTTAATTGCTTTTACTGTT
>NW_026057577.1:33489140-33520704 GCF_023721935.1 Panthera uncia
AATTTATTAAAATTTTGCAAAGCAAAAATTTTGCAAAAATTTTTTATTTTGCTCCTTTTTTCTAGTTTCTTGAGGTAGGAACATAGTTTATTGATTTGAAAACTTTTATCTTTAGTACTATACATTTCCCTGTCAGAACTGCTTTAGTTGTATCCCACAAATTTTGATAAGCGTATTTTCATTTTTGTTCAGTATATTGTTAAATTTCCTTCATGACTTGTTGACCCATGGATTACTTAGAACTGTGTTGTTTTATTTCCAAGTGTTTGGAGATTTTCCTGCTTTCTGTTACTGATTTTCAGTTTAATTCCAGTTTAATTCCATACATATTCTCACGGGATCTCAAAAGGACATAAGGTAGGATCACAGTTTCTTGGAATTCTTTGTAAGTCTGGCTTGGTTTTGTGGACATAGTTTTCCGGGTTCAGGCTCAGCATCTTTACCTTCATTTTGGCTGCTAGGTGTCCTAGATTCCCCGAGCCTTTCCTACAAGTTTGGGTTACCCCTGCCTTCTAAATAATCAATTTTTTAAAGTTTATTTATTTATTTTGAGAGAGAGAAAACATGTGGAAAGGGCAGAGAGAGAGGCAGAGAGAGAGAATCCCAAGCAGACTTTGCAGTGTCAACACAGAGCCCAGTGTGGGGCTTGAACTCATGAACTGTGAGGTCATGACCTGAGCCAAAATCAAGAGTTGGACGTTTAACTGACTGAGCCACCCAGGAGCCCCTATAATCAATTATTTTTTAAAGAAATGAGAAAGTGAGAAGAAAAGTTTTTCATATGTAATGTACATTTTTATCTTTGTGTCACTTATTTTTTTTATGTAGTCCAAATTTCCATCAGGTGTCAGTTTCCTTCCGACTGAAGAACTTTTTTTAATGTTTCTTGTAACTTTCAGAATAAATCTTCTGGTTACATATTTTCTTGTTTGTTGTTTGTCTGAAAAAGATCTTTCTTTCACCTTCATTTTTGAAAGATACTTTTGCTGGATATAGAATTCTAGACTGACAGTTTTCTTTGTTTTAGTTTCTAATAAGAAGTCTACAGTCATTTTTGTTGCTTTGTTTTTACTGTTTCCCCCCCCCCCCACTGGCTGCTTCTAAATTTTTCTTTTTATTTATGATTTTCAGAAATTTGATAATGATGACCTTAGTGTATTTTTCTTGGTGTTTTATCCTTCTTGGGACTCATTGAGCTTCTTGAGTCTGTCAACGTATAGTTTTCTTTAAATTTAGAAAGTTTTGGGCTGTATTCAAATATTATTACACACACATACACAATTATGAAACTTCAATTTTACTTGTGTTAGACCAATTGACATTTTCCCACAGGTTGCTGAAGCTGTGTTTCTATTTTTTCAGTATTTTCCGTTTGTTTTGCCATGTTTCCAAGTTCATTGATCTTCTTTATGTCTAGGCTGCTGTTAATCCCATCTAGTAAAGCTTTCATTTCATATACAGTATTTTTCACTTCCAGAAATTTCATTTCATTTTTTCATTTCTCTCCATTTTTCTCAGTAGCTTCATGTTTTCCTTTAAATCCTTGAGACCATTTACAGTAGCTTTTTAAATTCATTGTCTGCTAATTTAATTACTTTTGTCATTTCTAGTGATGATTTTCTTCCTGGTTTTAAGTCACAATTTGCTGATTGTTTGCATACCTAGTAATGTTTTTATTGGATGGCAGACTTTGTAAATGTTACATTGTTGAGTGTTTGTGTTTTGTTGTTTTTCTTTAAAAAGTATTGAAATGTGGTGTGCCTGGGTGACTCAGTTGGTTAAGCATCCAACTCTTGGTTTTAGCTCAAATCATGATCTTATGGTTCATGCGGTCAAGCCCTGAGTTGGAATCCACGATGACAGCATGGAGCCTGCTTGGGATACTCTCTCTTCCTCTTTCTCTATCCCTCCCCTGCTCGTGCACTTATGCGCACTCTCTTCTCTCTCAAAATAAATAAAGAAACAAACTTAAAAAAATAAAATGCTACTTGAAAAAAGTATTGAAATTTGTTTTTTGGAAGGCAGTTAAGTTATTTGCAGATCTGGTTGATCTTTCCAAGGCTTGTTTTAAAATTTTGTTAGAAAAGATTTATAGAAACCTTTGCATTGGGCTAATTAGCCCTACTACTAAGTCGCGATCTTTTTTGGAGGGTTGTCAAGATTTTTATATTCTGGATGAATGGGATCCAAATATTTCCCATCCCTATGTGAGCTCCAGAAAAATTTCAGCTAATAGGTCCCTTGTTCTTTGCTCAGCTTCAGGATAATTGTCATTCTGTACACGCTCAGATTATAGTTCATCCAAAGACTCACCGGATCCTTATCTGGACTTCTGGAGTTCTTTACATAGCTCCGTTCTCTGTTCCACAATTTTTAGCTTCCTCAGTCTTCCTAAATGCTAATTTTTATTCCTCAACTCAGCAAGATAAGTATATTATTCTTGGATTTCCCCTTTTTTGCCCCATGGTCTGAAAATTGCCTCCAGGAAAAACATGAGAGATCCTAGGACTCAACTTATTTGTTTCCTTTCTCTTAGTCTTCCACTCCTTTTAAGCCAATGTCTGAAAGCATTTTTCCACATATTTTCATCAGTGTTTAAGTTGTTTATAATGATATGGCTAGTTTCACATGATCAGAAACAAAAATTTTCACTTTGGTTTTTGTACTAACATGGTATATCCTGTAAATCATTCTATATGAATGTATAGAGGTCATTTTTTATAGTTTTCTAAAACTCCATTATATGTGTACATATCATAGTATGTTCAACCAATCTCTAGTATGCAATTTAGGTAGTTTCTAATCTTTTTGCATTTACAAATTATTTAAAAATAATGCTGTAATGAATAATCTGATGCATATGTATTTTAAGAATTTTTGAAGTGTATATTCAGGGTAAATTCCTAAAAGTGTGATTACTGGGCCATAGGGTAAATGCATATGTAGGTTTGTTAGATATAATTGTTTTCCTCCATATAGGTTGTACTCTTTTGCTTTCCTACCAGTAGATGAGAATGCTTATTTTCCCACAACCTCCACAACAGAATATGTCATCAAGATTTTTAATTTTTGCCAATCTGATCATTTAAAAAATCTCAGAGTAGTTTTGATTAGAGTTTCTTTCATTCTGATTGAATTTAAGGATCTTTTTACATTTTTACAAAAGTTTTATTTATTTTTGAGAGAGGGAGAGGGAGTGGGTTTTGAGAGGGAGGGGCAGAGAGAGAGGGAGACAGAGAATCCCAAGCAGACTTCACACTGTCAGCACAGAGCCTGACGCAGGGCTCAAACTCATGAACTGTGAGATCATGACCTGACTTGAAACCAAGAGTCGGATGCCCAACCCACTGAGCCACCCACATGCCCCTTTTTTACATGTTTAAGAGCCTGTTTATCTCTTTTAAAAATTGTTCGTGTCTTATGTTCATTTTTCTGTATGATTTTTTTAGTGTCTTGTCCTAAAATTTTAAAGTTATTTATATATTTAGAGATATTAATCTTTTGCCCAAGATATAAGTTACAAATATTTTTTTCCCAGTATGTAATTTGCCTTTCAGTTTTGTCTAGGGTATTTTTTGCATTGCAGTCTTTTTTCCTTTTTATTTTTATGTAATGAAAGTAATTAGTCTTTTCTTACATTGCATTTAGGTTTTGAGTCATAGTTAGAAACCCTTGCCCCACACTGAGGTTATAGAAAATTCATCCATTTTCTTCTAATACTTGTATGATTTTTTGGTTTTTACATTTAGATTCCTGATCTGTATGGGTTTTATTTTTGTGTGTGCTGAGTAATGGATCTAATTTTTATTTTTTTTTCAAACGGCTGTCCAGTTGTCTCAGTACTGTTTATTAAACACCTTCATCTTTGGGGCGTCTGGGTGGCTTAATCCATTGGGCATCTGACTTCAGCTCGTGTCATGATCTCACCGTTCGTGAGTTTGAGCCTCGCATTGGGCTCTGTGCTGACTGCTCGGAGACTGGAACCTGCTTTGGATTCTGTGTCTCCTACTCTGTCCCTTCCCTGCTCACATTCTCTCTCTCTTTCAAAAATAAGTGTTTTAAGAAAAACCTTCATCTTTTGGGGCGCCTGGGTGGCGCAGTCGGTTAAGCGTCCGACTTCAGCCAGGTCACGATCTCGAGGTCCGTGAGTTCGAGCCCCGCGTCAGGCTCTGGGCTGATGGCTCGGAGCCTGGAGCCTGTTTCCGATTCTGTGTCTCCCTCTCTCTCTGCCCCTCCCCCGTTCATGCTCTCTGTCTCTCTCTGCCCAAAAAAAAAATTAATAACATCTTTAAAAAAAAAACGTTGAAAAAAAAAAGAAAAACCTTTTTAGGAGGGCCCTGCATTTGGGCTAATTCTCTACTCTTACCATCTTGCCGTTCTTAAGTTTTAAATAAGGAAGCTCCCATTTTCATTTTTCATTGGCCTTAAAAATTAAGTAGCCAATCATAATGATATTTAAGGTATTTGACTCAGGTAGTGGCAGTAGAACGGGAAAGTAATTTAATAGATTCAGAATACATTTTGGAGGTAGTAAACATTGGCATGTACTGGTAATTAATGTGGGAATGTAGAAAAAGATGTTAAGAATGACTTGGGAATTTTTTTTTTAAAGATCTTATTTTCAAGTAATCTCTGCACCCAACATGGGCTGAAGCTCACACCTCTGAGATCAAGAATTGCATGCTCTACACACCCAGGTGCCCTGACTTGGGAATTTTTGAGTCAGTGGTTGCTGAGGCTGGGAGTAGGAGCAAGAATTGATAGCAGACAGGATTAGGGCCTTTGGGGGTGATGGGAATATACTAAAACTGGATTGTGATGTTGGTTGCATAACTATAAATTACTGAAAATCATTGTCTAGATGATCTAGATGTCTAGATGAACGCTATGGTAAATATAAAGCTGTTAAAATATTAACAGATTGAGATGCCTGTGGTTATGTCAAGGAGTGCTGTTATTATTCCCATTTTACAGATAAACAAACTGAAAGAGAAGTGAAAAATAAGAGCTTCATGGTTATATAGTTACTAAGTGTAATATCCAGTATTGGAACTCAAGTCTTTTTGACACTAAGGCTTCACTCTTGACAACTATAACATAATCACTTTCTATTTTAAAATTATTTTTGTTGTATCTCACTGATCAGAGGCTCTCTTGAAATTATAGGACAGAAAGGAAAGAGGAAAGAGACTGGAAAATTGTGTTGACCCTTTAACACTGGTGCTTTCATTTCCCCCTTAATATAGGTGGCACAGCAAGGCATCCTGTGTTTTGTTTTTTTTTTTCTTGCGTGAGTTGTATTACCACACCTTATTTGGCTCTTTAGCAAGTTATTCAAGTCATTAGGTTACCAAATAGTTTCATTAGACCCATTGGTAGCTTGAAAGAGTGACTGTATCTTCCAAAAATGCTTACTTCTAGGGAAAGTGGATGCATATAATTGACCATATATAATCCTTGGTGCATTTCATGATTAGTAGGCCATTGGCATGAAGATTGCTATATATATTTTTTAATGTTTATTTTTGAGACAGAGAGAGACAGAGCATGAATGGGGGAGGGTCAGAGAGAGAGGGAGACACAGAATCTGAAGCAGGCTCCAGGCTCTGAGCTGTCAGCACAGAGCCCGACACGGGGCTTGAACTCACGGACCATGAGATCATGACCTGAGCTGGAGTCGGACGCTTAACCGACTGAGCCACCCAGGTGCCCCGAAGATTGCTATATTAATAAGCATTAAATGTAGAGAGATTTGGTCAAAAGGTACAAACTTTCACTTAAAGATGAATATGTTCTAGGACTCTAGTATACAGAAAGGTGACTCTAGTTAACAGTACTGTAGTATATTCTTGAAATTTGCTGACAGAGGATATCTTAATCATTCTCACCACATATGTGGACACACACATGTACAACGGTAACAAACTGGGGTAATGGATATGTTAACTATATTGTGCTAATTATTTCACAATATAGTAAATTATGTTTACACCTTAAACTTATGCAATTATATTCATCAATTATACTTTAATAAAGCGGGGGGGGGGCGGAGGGGGAAGCATTTAAGTGCCTACTGTGCTAGGTGCCAGGGATATAAATGATCATCAAAACAGGCATAGTCTCTGACCTCCTACAGCTTCTTCTGTAGTGGAAGAAGCAGACATTATACTTAAACAAAACATAATTCTAAAATATTAAATTGTGCTAGACTCAACAAAGGAAATATAAGGTGCTCTTAGAGCACATAACAAAGAATCCTGGTTTTAACTGGGGTCTAATGGAAGACCTCTATCGTGAAATAACATTTAAAGTGAGTCCTGAAAGAGTTGTAGAAACTAGCGAAGCAAAGGGAGGGAAGGGTAAGCAGCTTTCCTAAGAGAGGAATAGTCTTTCTAAAAGCCTTGGGGCACAAAAAAGCTTGGCTGATGACTATATTATATAATGGAGTATTTAGAGAAGGAGAAGGCATGAGAATTTGGATACTGTGCAAAGGATTTGGAATTTTATTTCAAGAGTAGTGAGATGCTACTGAGGAGTTTTCAGCTGGATAATTGTATCATCTAATTAAAATTGTAAGAAGATCTTTTGGCCACTGTGGAGCATGGATCCAAGAGGATTCTGCTGTCTTCTGAAGAAATCTTAAGAATTAACTATGGGCCTTATTATAAATGGGAAAACCATTTCAACTTTTAAAAACCAGTTTTCAAAAGCCATGTTGTAATTAAGTGATTGTGAATGAGAAAAACGATTGGTAAATCAGTCTATCTCTGAAGAAACTGCAAATCAGTGTTTCTCAAACCCTAAGGCACATTCAAATCACACAGGTATTTTGTTAAATTATAATTTAGTCAAGCTAGAGAATTTCTGCGTTTCCGCATTTCTAACAAGCTCCTAGGTGATGCCTATGCCATTGGTTCTTGGCTTATACTTGAGTAGCAAGTGACTAGGCCATATTCTGTCTTCTAAATATATTCTATGGAATATATTCTGTCTTTGAATGCCTGTCAACCTTATTAGTGGTCTGGTCTGTTGTCAAACTATTTAAAACTAAGGGTTTTTTTTAAAATTTTTTTTAATGTTTATTTATTTTTGAGAAAGAGAGAGACAGAGCATGAACAGGGGAGGGTCAGAGAGAGGGAGACACAGAATCCGAAACAGGCTCCAGGCTCTGAGCTGTCAGCACAGAGCCCGACGTGGGGCTCGAACTCACGGACCATGAGACCATGACCTGAGCTGAAGTCGGATGCTTATTGGATGCTTAACCGACCAAGCCACCCAGGCGCCCCTAAAACTAAGGGTTTTAAGAGAGAAAGTTTTGAGGACATGGAGAATCAGGTCAAATATGGTTTTTATCTCTTCAGTAAATACCCTCTATACTGTATACTTCTTATCTACCTATCTAATATGTCTGCCTATCCCTTTCAGGGTTCAGTTACACTTCAGAAAGGTCTATATGCACTCAAAGTGATGTCCAAGACAAGTATACAGAAACAGTATGAGGCTCTAAAACTTGGCATCTCGTATTTAATGGGGTAATTTGGATCAGTAATTTGGGCTTACTCTATGCCAGACATTTTACCTGCCATATTCATTTAATAGGATGGGAACTCAGAAACACTTTTAGGGTAGTTTCTTGCCCAAGGATGTGTTAGCTCTGACTTATTTCATACCTGACTCTCTTATTCATTATCCTAATAAGTGCTATTTGGTTTGTTTCATGAGTTTTAATCCTAAATGTAGAAAACTCTTCAAGGCTCTTTATTTTTTGGGTTAAAGGCTGTGTATTTCTCTAAAGAGTTTATGGAGCGTTGCTGCTATATCTTAGTCATTTTATAAAGGTCCCAGGTGATAAACAGGCCTAGATTTTTTTTCTTTTTGAGGGGGGAATGGGTATTATCCTTCTTTAGCAATGCAACTTCTCTTTGTGGCATATTAATACAAGATCTTGGGAAGTGGATTGACCATGTAAAAGGAAGCATTTGAAATTATGCTTTATGATTGAGATTATGTTTGTTAGGAAAGATGGGGTAGGGAGTTGTCACATTGCTCCCTGGTTCTTAAGAAATGAGAACTAAACAACATCCAGTTTTAAAAAAAATCTAAATTTTGAATTACATAAAACTGTTAAACCAAATAGTGGTTCCTATTGATTTTCTTTACTGAGAAACAGAGAATTGTACAGTCTCATTTGGTAAGAGAGAACGCTGAAATTATTAACATTTCCACAGAAATGATAAATGCTCCTTTACATATAGAGTCCAACTGGATAGGCTCTACGCGGCCCTCCAACAAACCATATTTGTGTTTTTCCAGACGGTGTTGTGTCATTCTGGGTTTGTTTGACCCTCTCTTCTTGCGATTACAGACAGCGGTTTAAAAAAAATGTGTAATAGGCCTTGGTTTGGTTTGAAAACCTACAAAACAGCCATCTTCATGGCTCTGCAGTTGGCTTTTCAGGCCAGGGTAGGTTGCCGATGTACAGATAACTGCCAAGGCGCTTTGGCCCTAAACTCAGGAAAGAAGCAAAAGGAAAGTGAAGTTCCTGGCGGTAGCGTTTGTCCCGCTCAGAGAGCCCGGCGCTAGCGCATTCTTCGTGCAGTTATTGGCTGGGACTCTGCGTGCCGCTGTCGGCCAATGAAGACGCTGGAGATCTGGCCCTGGCCCGTCCCCTCTCGGTGCCCCGGGATGAGGCAGAGACTGAACAGCCGGTGAGCAAATCAACGGCATCGAGAAAGCCATGTCCGACTCCGTGCCTAGCGCTCAAGCGCTAACCCGCTGAAAGTTTCTCAGCGAAAAAGCCGGAAAGATCTGGACTCCGCTAAGAGGAACTGCCTTTGAGTGAGATGGTCCCAGAGGCCTGGAGGAGCGGACTGGTAAGCATCGGGAGAGTAGTGGGAGTTTTGTTTCTGCTTGGTGCCTTGCACGAGGCTTCTGCCATCGTTCGCTATGAGATTCTGGAGGAAAGAGAGAAAGGTTTTGTGGTGGGCAACGTGGTCACGGACCTTGGTTTGGATCTCAGCAGCCTGTCAGCACGCAGGCTACGGGTGTTGTCTGGAGCTAGCCGAAGATTCTTTGAGGTGAATCGGGAGACTGGAGAGATGTTTGTGAACGACCGCCTGGATCGGGAGGAGCTTTGTGGGACAGTGCCCTCCTGCACTGTAACTCTGGAGCTGGTGGTGGAGACCCCACTAGAGCTGTTAAGGGCGGAAGTGGTGATCCAGGATATCAATGACAACAATCCCACATTCCCTACCCGGGAAATGAAATTGGAGATTAGCGAGGCCGTGGCGCCAGGCACGCGCTTTCCGCTGGAGAGCGCGCATGATCCCGATGTAGGAAGCAACTCTTTACAAACCTATGAGCTGAGCCTAAATGAGTACTTTGCGCTTCGCGTTCAGACGCGAGAGGACGGCACCAAGTACGCGGAGTTGGTGCTGGAGCGCGCCCTTGATTGGGAGCGAGAGCCAAGTCTCCAGGTGGTGCTGACGGCTTTGGATGGAGGAACCCCGGCTCGCTCCGCTACCCTTCCCATTCGCATCACCGTGCTGGACGCGAATGACAATGCACCCGCCTTCAATCAGTCTTTGTACCGTGCGCGAGTCCTGGAGGATGCGCCGCCGGGTACTGTCGTGGTGCGAGTTCATGCAACTGATCTGGATGAAGGCCCCAATGGTGAAATCATTTACTCTTTTGGCAGCCACAACCGCGCCGGTGTGCGAGACCTATTCTCCTTAGACCTTGTAAGTGGGGTGCTGACAATCAGAGGTCGCCTCGACTTTGAAGACACAAAACTCCATGAGATTTACATACAGGCCAAAGACAAAGGTGCCAATCCCGAAGGAGCACATTGCAAAGTTTTGGTAGAGGTTGTGGACGTGAATGACAATGCCCCAGAGATTACAGTCACCTCTGTGTACAGCCCAGTTCCCGAGGATGCCCCTCTTGGAACTGTCATTGCTTTGCTCAGTGTGATTGATCTGGATGCTGGGGAGAATGGATTGGTGTCTTGCGAGGTGCCACCAGGTCTCCCCTTTAGCCTTACTTCTTCCCTCAAGAATTACTTTACTTTGAAAACCAGCGCAGCCCTGGATCGTGAGACTGTCCCAGAATACAACCTCAGCATCACTGCTCGAGATGCTGGAACTCCTTCCCTCTCAGCCCTTACAATCGTGCAGGTACGAGTGTCTGACATCAATGACAACCCTCCACAGTCTTCCCAGTTCTCCTATGATGTTTATGTTGAGGAAAATAACATCCCCGGGGTTCCAATACTAAATCTAAGTGTCTGGGACCCTGATGCCCCGCAGAATGCTCGCCTTTCCTTCTTTCTCTTGGAACAAGAAGCTGAAACTGGGCTAGTGGGCCACTATTTCACGATAAATCGTGACACTGGCATCGTGTCATCTGTAGTGCCCCTGGACTATGAAGATCGGCGAGAATTTGAAATAACAGTTCATGTCAGCGATGGGGGCACTCCAGTCCTGACCACCAACATTAGTGTGAACATATTTGTCACTGATCGCAATGACAATGCCCCCCAGGTCTTATACCCCCGGCCTGGCCGGAGCTCAATGGAGATGCTGCCCAGAGGTACCGCTGCTGGCTATGTGGTCACTCGGGTGGTAGGCTGGGACCCGGATGCTGGGCACAATGCCTGGCTCTCCTACAGCCTCTTGGGAGCTTCCAACCAGAGCCTTTTTGCTGTGGGGCTTCACACGGGTCAAGTCAGCACTTCCCGCCCAGTTCAGGACACAGATGTGCCCAGGCAGACTCTTATGGTCTTGATCAAAGACAATGGGGAGCCATCACTGTCCACCACGGCAACCCTGACTGTGTCGGTAACCGAGGAATCTCCTGAAGCCCGGGCTGAATTCCCCTCTGGCTCTGCCCCTCGGGAGCAGAATAAAAATCTCACCTTTTATCTACTCCTCTCTCTAATCCTGGTTTCTGTGGGGTTTGCAGTCACAGTATTGGGAGTGATCATATTCAAAGTTTACAAGTGGAAACAGTCGAGGGATCTGTACAGAGCACCTGTGAGCTCCCTGTACCGAACACCAGGGTCCTCTCTGCATGCAGACGCTGTGCGGGGAGGTCTGATGCCACCGCACCTTTACCATCAGGTGTACCTCACCACCGATTCACGCCGCAGTGACCCACTGTTGAAGAAACCTGGTGCTGCCAGCCCACTGGCCAGCCGCCAGAACACACTGCGGAGCTGTGATCCAGTGTTCTATAGGCAAGTGTTGGGTGCAGAGAGCTCCCCTCCAGGACAGGTAAGGGTTAGCATCCCAGAATGATATTAATGCTTTTTGATGCCTGGACCATGTTCAGAAAGGGATGGAGCTGTTGTTTTAGTGATGAAGATGTTTTCCTAATGATGCATCTACTTTTTCACCTTGCCCTGTGTAGATCAAACATCATGCGTTTGTGAAGGGGATGGCGTGGCTAGAGTGTGGTTTGTGGTCCCACATGGTGTAGAATTAACTGACTCCTGTGTGGCCCCAATTCACACCTTCAGCACTCACTTGGCGTCACAACTAACCAATCTTGCTAAGAGGCCATTAAATTATAACCCAAGATCTCAGCCCTCAGAGCTTAGTTTGGTGTCATTTGCAATGACAGCAAGCTGAGCTGCTAGATACCTCTAACAAGTGGCAGATGCTAGGAATACAACAACCACCTCATTTGTCTGTCTTTGTTTTGATTGCAACATCTGCATTAAAACTAATGGTCCGCTGATAATTTTCCTTTGCCTATGCATGCAGATCCTGTACCTCATTCTCAGGTGATTTTCAGTTAAACAAAATTCAGGGTGCCTGGGTGGCTCATTCGGTTAAGCTCCAGCTTTGGCTCAGGTTATGATCTTGAGGTTTGTGGATTAAAGCCCCACATCAGGCTCTGTGCTGACAGCTCAGAGCCTGGAGCCTGCTTTGGATTCTGTGTCCCTCTCTCTTTGCCCCTCCCCCATTCACACTCTGTCTCTCTCTCAAAAATAAATAAACATTTAAAAAATAAATAAAATTCTAGGCATCCTTTAACTTTTATTTCAAGTACACTGCTGGAAATAACGTGTACATTACCTACAAAATATTTTTATGTTATAATGGTAATGCATGTGTAATATAAAAAACTTGGGAAATAGAGAAAAGTACTAAAAAAATTAAAGCTAACAATAATCCCCAAATCTAAAGACATAATCACCATTAATTATAAAAGTAAAAGTAATCATTTATTTTGAAAGTAAATCTAGACAGTCCAAAAGAACATATAGTACAAATTGAAAGTTCTTTTGTACCCTAGCATTATTCCCCATCCTTCCAGCATTATTTTTTTAAGTATATACACAGTATAAAATGTAGGTAAATTTGTATCTTGAGAAAGGTAAAGCTTTCATTTATTCAGGCTGGTGTGCAGGTAACTGTAAAGCCTGTGTCTTTAGTGAAACCTATACACACTTCCGGTTGTGGGAGAGTCACTTATTTTATTACTAATAAGTGTATTATTGTTATTAACCCTTGGATTTGGCAGTTAGACAAATAGGGCTTCACCACTTATCAGCTATGAGTTCTTGGCTAAGGTAATCTCAGAACCTGGTATAAGTGTTAAAAAAAAATCTTATCTATTACGATTATTATTTTTATTCTTTACCCATCCAAAATCTTAACCACACCTTGAAATAAAATCTGGAGACGGCCAGAAATGACAAAGTAGAGGCATAAATGGGAAGACTAAGAAAAGATGAAAGCCAGAGAGAAGCAGCTGTCAGACTGGAAGTCAGACTGGGAATCAACTGGTATTTTCCTTAGAACAGTGTTCTCAAACTTGGTTGCACACTAGAATTACCTGGGGACCCCTTAAAAATTCTGAAGCCCAGGCCACATCCCAGACCAATTAAAGCACAATCTCTTGGGACACAGGGCTCAGTATTTTTTGAAGGTCCCCAAGTGATTCTAATGTGCAGACAAGTTTGAAAACTTCTGCCCTAGAATGTACCAGTCTGTCAGTTAACATATTTATGAAGCAAAGTGTTATTCTGGCATTCAAAGAACCAGGCTTATTGGGCCAGGCTGAACTTAGAAAATCCTGTCATTTCTCAACCTTAAGATATTACATAAAATAGCTCTATAAACTCATTGAATTACTTTGTTGTACACCTGAAATTAACATTGTGTGTCAAGTATACTCAAATAAATAAAATACATATGTATTATATAGAATAGCTCTAGAAGAGCAACATAGGGAAGACATAAGAGGATCCTTCAGTCATCTAAAGAGACAATCTTCCTAAACCACTAGCACATGGGGCACCTGGGTGGCTTAGTCAGTTAAGCATCTGACTTCCACTCAGGTCATGATCTTGCGGTTCGTGGGTTTGAGCCTCGTGTCGGACTCTGTTCTGACAGTTCAGAGCCAGGAGCCTGCTTTGGATTCTCTGTCTCCCTCTCTCTCTGCGCCACCCCCCCCCCCCCGCCCCCCCCCGGATTTTTCTTTCTCTCAAAAAAAAGAATTAAAAAAAAAAAAAAAAAGCTGGACAGTGGGTATGGAACCTCTCTGGGGAGTGACAAAAAGATTCTATAATTAGATTGTGGTGATGGTTGTATCCTTTTAGCATATTCACGTATACTAAAAGCATTAAATTGTGCATTTTATTTTTTAATGTTTATTATTTTTGGGAGAGAGGGAGGGAGGGGCAGGCAGAAAGAGAGGGAGATACAGAATCCAAGGCAGGCTCCAGGCTCCAGGCTCCAGGCTCCAGGCTGTCAGCACAGAACCGTGAGATCATTATCTGGCCGAAGTCCAATGCTTAACCTACTGAGCCACCCAGGCACCCTGAATTATGCATTTTAAATGGATGAATTGTATAGTATGTGAACTGTATCTCATTAAAGCTGTTTTTAAACTGTAGAATGGGAGAATCACAAACCTGGCATAAAAAGATCAAGTCAGGGATATGGGATTAAGGCTTTATGATATTCCAGTGCTAGTAATTGACCGTGTGCCTCTGTTGGTGTGAACTTGCAAATATGGAGACGTATAAGAGGTCTAGTTCTTAAATATGAAAGGTATCAGGAAAGGGCTAGTTTATGATCATACAGATTAAAAACTAGTAGAAAAATCATTTAAGATGTTATAGAGGGGTGCCTGGTTGGCAAAATCAGTTAAGTATCAGACTCCTGGTTTAGGGTCAGGTCATGATCCCAGGGTTGTGGGATCAGAGCCCTGAGTTGGGCTCCGGACTGTCAGTGTTGAGCCTGTTTGGGGCACTCTCTTTTCCTCTCTCTCTGCCTCCCCCCTACTCCCTCTCTCTCTCAAAAAAAATAAAAGAAATTTAAAACAAATGGCTTTAAAAAAAAGATATTATAGAAAGAGAGTCTTTTTTCTCAGACAAACCAGGTATGGGAGTGGGGGGAGTTCTAGTACTGCATGTATTAGTTGTTTAGCTTCACGCACATCTCTTAACCTCTCTGAACCCCAGTTTCCTCATCTATAAAATACAGATGACATCTTTCAAAATTGTTGTGTAAGTTAAAAGCAGTGCATATAAAGCATGCTGAATATAAAATATTCTTGTGAAGTATAAGTATTCAGTAAGTATTTCTTGGACTAATAAATGATAATATCAGTAATTCACCACTTAGTGAGTATCCCTATATGCAGACACTGTAAAAGACGAAAAGACACATTTCCTGTCATTATGGCATATAGAGTAGTACCATGGGAAACACATGCAAAAAAAAAAAATGACGGTGAAGATCTGCATAATACAAGAAGCAACCAGAGCAAAGGGAAAGAAACCCATAAGCCAGCCTGAGGAAATCAGGAAGATTTTATAGAGGTGGTGATTATTGAGCTGAGAAGTAAAAGTTAAGTAGTAGTTTATTTTTTTAAATTTTTTTAAAGGTAAATCTCTTTTTTTTTTTTAAATACGAAATTTGTCAAATTGGTTTCCATACAACACCCGGTGCTCATCCCAACAGGTGCCCTCCTCAATGTCCATCACCCACCCTCCCCTCCCTCCCATCCCTCATCAACCCTCAGTTTGTTTTCAGTTTTTAAGAGACTCTTATGTTTTGGCTCCCTCCCTCTCTAACCTCTTTTTTTTTCCCCCTTCCTCTCCCCCATGGTCTTCTGTTAAGTTTCTCAGTAAGTAGTAGTTTATTAAATAGTAAAGGGAAAAGGGAGGCAGGAAGGGCCTTTGCAGAAAATTTCATGCATATGGATAATGATACTTAATTATTGCTGAACCTTAAAGTATGTTTGTTTAACAGTCTTGGCAAGAGATAAAGTGAAGCAAGTAGGCAGGAGTTAGATCTTGAGTTACTTTTAGGCTTCATTCTGTATTCATGATAGTCACTGCAGAACTTTAAACCCCTATGTATGATGTCCTCAAGAGAGATTATCCTGGCACCCATAAGTAAAATAGATTGGGGATATTGCTACTGGAGACAAAGAGAACAGTTAGAAGCCTGTTAAAATATCTGAGGAGAAGATTGATAAATGCTTGAACCACCACAGTGGCAGTATAGGTGGAAGGTGTTGACTATAGTATAATCATCAGGACTTTTTAATTGACATGATTGAGGGAGTCAGGGAGAGAAATGAGTCAAGGATGGCTCTGCCTGTCCCTCCCCTGTTCTGATGGAGGTACTGGGTTGATGGTGGTATCATTCACTGTGATAGTGAATCCTGCCCAAAATACCTGGTAGGTCAGACTGATTTATACTTCCACCATTCCTATGAGAGGAGAGTTTGCTGTTTTTTGGTTAAAACACACACACACACACACACACACACACACACATATTCAGATCCCTCTCTTTGAGACCAGAATGTAGGTTGTTGGCCTCAAGAGGATAGTCAAAAGGATATTCTTGAGGCTTAAGGGTTTGGAAAAATCTGGAGAGGGATTAGAACCCTGGGTTTTGCTCCCGGTTTTCACACCCAGTGGTAACCTAGGTGAGGCTGCAGATGAGTTAAGAAATCTTATGTTGAGATCAGGCTGGACTTTTTCTCTTTGTGCTCTGGTGTGTTTGTCACTCAGATTATAGTTTGCAGGTAACTACAGTGTGAGATGATCTGTGTTTCTCAACTATGTGTTTGTGTGTGTATGTTTAAGGTGGTAGCCTGGCTCCTGGGAGGGTCTAGATCAGGGTTGAAGAAGAGTGAGATAAAGTCTCCACCTCCAGGAGGCCCCCAGGGGCCAAGTAAAAAGCTTGCTCTTTTGAAACTGTCTCTGTTGGTAATTAACAACAAATCAAGCATACCATGGTGTCAAATAAAGGGGATTTGTGGGCACAGTGCTATTAGTGGCTGATCTCAGTCATTCAAGGAAGCTATTAAATCTGTGAACGTTAGCATTCTGCCAAGCAATGAGATCTAGTCCTTAGCGCCTCCCATACACACTGATTCTTTACTGATTTGGAACATCTCCCTCTCCTGACTCCCTCCACCTTGCTTCATCTCCTTCTATACTGTCCTGGAAATCAATGAATGGTAATTCAGTGTATCACTAGCTAGTGCCTGAATAAGAGATTTTGTGTCTGCTACACCTCCTGTTCCAAAAGAAACGTGCACTGCATAAATTTAATTGGTTACATTAATGTGTAAGTCTTGTCTGCAAAGAGATGGATATGTTTCTGAATAATCTGCAGAAGGGCAGAGTTTTGAATATATGGCACTGCTTCTAATTTGCTGTTGCTCCAATACAATCAGACTGAGGCATAAACTACCCATTTCAAATATTGGTGGATGACAACGCTGGCTTGAACAAAGTGACCAGTCTCAAATGGCTACTCCTCTATGGGCTGCAGGTTGCTAGGGCTTTGGCTGTCTGTTTTCCCCGCCGAAAAGGGGCGGGGAAAGTTGGTGTGTTTGGGGGAAAAAAAAAGAACATACATACATGTTGTTTGCCTCTCATTAGAGGTAATAAACCTATAGAAGGAAATGCTGTTGAGTCGGAGGAAGGCAAAAAGATAGGTTTTTTCTTTTGTTTTGTTTTTTGGTTTTTTTTTTTTTTTTTTTTTTTTGTCCTCCAATGCTGCGACGCATTAACCCTGCTGCTATTGGGATGTTCTCTGCTCAGCCTATTGGCTGAACCTAGGAGCTGCTGTCTGCCAATCGGGTGGTGGAAGGCAGACAAATCTACCCCGCCACCAGCAAAAACGGCCTGTAACCCTTGCGGTGCCGGCCCAGCCGCACCAGAGCTGGCGCCACGAAGAGAGATAGGTGTCTCCAGCTGCTGTTGTCGTTTGGGGCGGGTCGGCTTCTTCTGCTTCCCAGGACCAGGTAGAGGACTAACGGGAAGCAGCAATGCTCCGCAAGGTGGGAAGCTGGGTAGAAATCTGCTGGGGGGCTACCCTTTTGTTCCTCATTTGCCACCTGGGTTACGTTTGTGGGCAGATCCGCTACCCGGTCCCAGAGGAGTCACAAGAAGGGACTTTTGTAGGGAATGTCGCCCAAGATTTCTTGCTGGATACAGAGACTCTGTCAGCTCGTAGGCTGCAGGTTGCTGGAGAGGTGAACCAAAGACACTTCCGTGTGGATTTGGACAGTGGAGCCCTGCTCATCAAGAATCCAATTGATCGAGAGGCACTGTGTGGACTCAGTGCCAGCTGCATCGTGCCCCTGGAGTTTGTAACTGAAGGGCCTTTGGAAATGTACCGAGCGGAGGTAGAGATTGTGGATGTGAATGATCACGCCCCCCGATTTCCTCGGCAGCAGCTAGACTTGGAAATTGGGGAGGCAGCTCCTCCAGGACAGCGTTTCCCCTTGGAAAAGGCTCAGGATGCAGATGTGGGGAGCAATTCTATCAGCAGCTATAGACTAAGCTCCAATGAACACTTTGCACTGGATGTCAAGAAGCGCAGCGACGGCAGCCTGGTCCCAGAGCTGCTCCTGGAGAAGCCTTTGGATCGAGAGAAGCAATCAGACTACCGCCTGGTGCTGACTGCTGTGGATGGAGGGAACCCCCCGAGATCTGGCACTGCAGAGCTCCGGGTATCAGTGCTGGACGTGAATGACAACGCCCCAGCCTTCCAGCAATCCAGCTACAGGATTAGTGTGTTGGAGAGTGCTCCTGCCGGCATGCTACTCATCCAGCTCAATGCCTCTGACCCAGACCTGGGTCCCAGTGGTAACGTCACCTTTTCTTTCAGTGGTCACACCCCTGATCGTGTGAGAAACCTCTTTAGCCTTCACCCTACTACTGGAAAGCTTACCCTTCAGGGGCCCCTAGACTTTGAGAGTGAGAATTACTATGAATTTGATATTCGGGCTCGTGATGGGGGTTCTCCAGCCATGGAGCAACATTGCAGCCTTCGGGTGGATCTCCTAGATGTAAATGACAATGCCCCCCACATCACAGTGACCTCAGAGCTTGGGACTCTTCCAGAAAGCGCAGAACCTGGCACTGTAGTGGCACTCATCAGTGTACAGGACCCTGACTCAGGGTCAAATGGAGACGTGAGCCTCCGTATTCCTGACCACTTGCCATTTGCCCTCAAGTCTGCCTTCAGGAACCAGTTCTCCTTGGTGACTTCTGGGCCCTTGGACCGAGAGGCCAAATCCAGCTATGACATCATGGTCACTGCTTCCGATGCTGGGAATCCTCCCCTGAGTACCCAGAGGAGTATTTTCCTCAATATTTCAGATGTGAATGATAACCCACCCTCTTTCTTCCAGAGGTCACATGAGGTGTTTGTTCCTGAGAACAATCGCCCAGGGGACCTGCTTTGTTCCCTTGCAGCCTCTGATCCAGACTCTGGCTTGAATGCACTCATCTCCTACTCTCTCCTGGAGCCCAGAAATCGAGATGTGTCAGCTTCTTCTTTCATCTCTCTGAACCCCCAAACAGGAGCTGTTCATGCTACTCGATCCTTTGACTATGAACAAACACAGACATTGCAATTTGAGGTGCAGGCCCGGGATCGGGGCAACCCACCTCTTAGTAGCACTGTGACAGTTCGTCTGTTTGTGCTGGACCTCAATGACAATGCCCCAGCTGTGCTGCGTCCTAGGGCCCGGCCTGGTTCTTTATGTCCGCAAGCTCTGCCTCCATCAGTTGGTGCTGGCCATCTAGTGACAAAGGTGACTGCTGTGGACTTGGATTCAGGTTACAATGCTTGGGTTTCCTATCAGCTCCTGGAGGCCCCAGACCCCAGCCTGTTTGCTGTCTCTCGCTATGCTGGGGAGGTTCGGACGGCAGTTCCCATCCCAGCTGATCTCCCACCACAGAAGCTGGTCATTGTAGTAAAGGATAGTGGTAGTCCACCACTCTCTACCTCTGTTACTCTACTGGTGTCCTTGGAGGAAGATACTCATCCAGTTGTCCCTGATCTTCGAGAATCTTCAGCTCCAAGGGAAGGAGAATCCCGCCTGACCCTCTATTTGGCTGTATCACTAGTGGCAATTTGCTTTGTCTCCTTTGGCTCATTCGTTGCACTACTGTCTAAGTGTTTGCGTGGGGCTGCCTGTGGAGTGACCTGCTTTCCTGCTGGCACCTGTGCCTGTCTCACCCGATCTCGAAGGAGGGAGGGGCTTCCTCCTTCCAATGGGATCCTGCGAATCCAGCTAGGGTCAGATGATCCTATCAAGTTTGTTGATGTGGGCGGCCACTCTCATGGCTGTACACCCTTGGCTTCTGCACCCACTCGGAGTGATAGCTTCATGATGGTGAAGTCACCCAGTGCACCTATGGCAGGGGAGCCTGTTCGCCCAAGCTGCCCACCCTCTGATCTTCTGTATGGGCTAGAGGTGAGACCTTTGCAGGCTCAGCCAGTGCTTGAGAGTTATTCTGATCCAAGCACATGGCTGGGTCATGTCCCTGGGACTGTTGGTCTCTCTGCAAGAGCCCATAGTGAGTGGTAATTATGTGGTAGATGGTGTGCTTTAGAAGTATTTTGTGAATAACCAGGAAGTTGTCACAGATTAGTACTTGAGGTGGATTATGTACCTGAAGGTAAGAAATGAAGGTAATGATCAAGAGCCAGGGTATTGTGGAAGCGTGGTGCCAGAATGTGGGAGCATAGAAGGCTATCCTGTACAGGGGTAGGATGTATCAGGCAGTCACCTAAACCCAAGAGGTTGCTTTCTCTTCCTGAATGAGGGGGGCAGGTTCTGGACTACCTTAACTCTAGGTTACCATTTCCCAATGAATCTAGGGTGACTGCTGTATTTGCCCCACAATATTAAGTACCTCCTAACCCACTATAGAGAGAACTCGCTGCTTGAAACAGCAGAGAGCACAAAGAGGGGAGAGCTGAAGGGGAAGTAGGGAGGCATCAGGATGCAAGCAGAGATCTTTTAGTCCAAGTCTTCAGGAATCCCATTCAGGTTCCCACTGAGATTTGAGCTAGATGCAAAAGAATTGGGGGCAGGGGAGCATTACTTCTTTGGGGGGGAAAGCAACATGTGAGTAAAATCACTTCATGTCAGAAAACTGGTTACAGCTGAGGAACTCAGAGGCAGCCACTCTGGAAGTCTTTAAGTAGACTTTTGAATTAGTGCAACCATAAATTCTAGAGACCACGCCTGGTTTCTACTCACTCTCCTGGGTGACCTGGATCAGTTCCAGGAATGTTCCCCCTACTAAAAGCTGTTATGCTCATTCCATAGCTCAAGTCGGGGATCTCACAAAAGCTGAGTCCTGTAACCATCAGCTGACATTGAGATTCCTCAAAGCATTGATGGAGAGTCAGAGCAAGGCTTTACAGGATCCTAACAAATGGTTTCTCTCACCTCAGCCATGTTTGGCAGAATGGCGTGGGTGGGGGGGTTCACATGGCTTTGCCTCCCCTGGAAGGACAAAATTTTGTTGGTTTAACAAAGTAGTGGAAACTTCTAAAGTCCTGAGGGAAGTTGCTGGGACAGAACACTGAGAAGTTTTGTACCACTTTGTCTTCCCTGTTGAGAACCATCTGAGCTGTCAAACTTTGCTGCCAAGGGGGCTGAATCAACCTGCAGCATGAAATGAGTGGGGAGGTAGGAGGCTTCATTGACACAGATTTGCCTGTTCCTAAGGTTTCCAGGACTGAGGGGACTTCATAATTGGTTGAGAGCAGACAGACTTTTTGGCCAATCAGACTCAGAGCAGAGGTGGGGGATCTGCTCTTCCTGCCCACCTCTCCTCCTCCTGTTCCCCAGCTCCACTCAGATTCAGTTCCCCTCCCCCCCCACCCACCCCCGCCATTTGGTGACTAAGAAGAACTGCTGCAGGCAGACATACCTCGGAGCAGTTTTTAAGAGGCTGGAAGGAGACATAAGAGATTTCAGCTGCTACATTCCAAGACCTGGGTCTGCCTTGGAGACAGGACAGCACAGAGTCAGTGTCCGGAAGGGACCTCTGGGTCATGGGGCCCAAGACACCCCCACAGCTCGCTGGGAAATGGCAAGTGCTGTGCATGTTGTCGTTGTGCTGCTGGGGCTGGGTGTCCGGGCAGCTTCGTTACTCAGTGGTGGAGGAGTCTGAGCCGGGGACGCTGGTGGGGAATGTTGCTCAGGATCTAGGCTTAAAGGTGACAGATCTGTTGAGCCGCCGACTGCGGTTGGGGTCTGAGGAGAATGGACACTTTTTTTCCCTGAGCTTGATGAGTGGTGCTCTGGCAGTGAATCAAAAGATTGACCGAGAGAGCCTATGTGGAGCCAGTACAAGCTGCCTGCTGCCAATACAGGTGGTGACTGAACACCCCCTGGAACTAATCCGTGTAGAGGTAGAGATCCTGGATCTCAATGACAACTCTCCTGGCTTTGCCACCTCTGAGCGAGAGATACGCATCTCAGAATCAGCTGCGCTTGGGGCCCGATTCCCACTGGATAGTGCCCAGGATCCGGACGTGGGCACCAATACTGTGAGCTTCTACACTCTAAGCCCGAGCAGCCATTTCTTTCTGAATGTGAAGACCCTAAAAGATGGGAAGCTATTCCCAGAGCTGGTGCTGGAGCAACAGCTGGACCGTGAAGCCCAGGCAAGACATCAGCTGGTGCTCACTGCTGTGGATGGGGGTATCCCAGCCCGCTCAGGGACGACCCTTATCTCTGTCATTGTACTGGACATTAATGATAATGCTCCGACTTTCCATTCCTCAGTTCTACGTGTGGGGCTCCCAGAAAATGCACCCATGGGTACACTGCTGCTCCGCCTCAACGCCACTGATCCGGACGAGGGCACCAATGGCCAACTAGACTATTCTTTTGGAGACCATACATCAGAAGTGGTGCGTAACATCTTTGGCCTAGACCCTAGCAGTGGAGCAATCCACGTGTTGGGTCCCATAGACTTTGAGGAGTCAAGTTTCTATGAAATTCACGCAAGAGCCCGTGACCAGGGACAGCCAGCTATGGAAGGCCACTGCATGATTCAAGTGGATGTAGAAGATGCCAATGACAACGCCCCAGAGGTACTGCTAGCCTCTCTGGTCAACCCTATCCTGGAGAGCACACCAGTGGGCACAGTAGTGGGCTTGTTTAATGTGCGGGACCGAGACTCGGGGAGAAATGGTGAAGTGAGCCTTGATATCTCCCTGGACCTGCCATTTCAGATTAAGCCTTCTGAGAACCACTACTCACTGCTAACCAGCCAGCCTTTGGACCGGGAGACCACATCCCACTATGTCATTGAGCTACTTGCTAGTGATGCAGGCTCACCTCCCCTGCATGCACATCTCACCATCCGGCTCAACATTTCAGATGTTAATGATAATGCACCCTACTTTTCTCAACAGCTCTATACTGCTTACATCCCTGAAAACCGGCCTCCAGGTTCCCTTCTTTGCACTGTGGCTGCCTCAGACCCAGACACTGGGGATAATGCCCATCTCACCTACTCCATTGTAGGGAATCAGATTCAGGGAGCCCCAGCTTCCTCCTTTGTATATGTCAACCCTGAGGATGGGCGGGTCTTTGCCCAGCGCACCTTTGACTACGAATTGTTGCAAATGATGCACATCGTGGTGGGTGTGCGAGACTCTGGCTCTCCCCCATTGCACTCGAACACATCTCTGCATGTGTTTGTCCTGGATCAGAATGATAATGCACCAGCGGTGCTGCACCCAAGACCCGGCTGGGAACTCTCAGTCCCCCAACGTCTCCCTCGCTCTGCTCCTCCTGGCTCCTTGGTCACCAAAGTGACAGCTGTGGATGCTGATGCTGGCCACAATGCATGGCTCTCCTATTCACTGTTGCCACAGTCTACAGCTCCAGGACTGTTCCTGGTGTCTGCACATACTGGGGAGGTGCGCACAGCCCGGGCCTTACGGGAGGATGACTCTAACACCCAGCAGGTTGTGGTCCTGGTGAGGGACAATGGTGACCCTTCTCTCTCCTCTACAGCCACAGTGTTGCTGGTTCTGGAGGATGAGGACCCTGAGGAAATGCCCAAATCCAACGATTTCCTCACACTCCCTCCTGAGCGTTCAGACCTTACCCTTTACCTCATTGTGGCTCTTGCAGCCATCAGTCTCTTATCCTTAGTCACCTTCACCTTTCTGTCAGCTAAATGCCTTCGGGGGCACACAGATGAGGATGGGGGTGGGGGCCAGTGCTGCAGGCACCAGGACTCACCCTCTCGGGACTTCTATAAGCAGTCCAGTCCCAACCTGCAGGTGAGCTCAGACGGCACACTCAAGTACATGGAGGTGACACTGCGGCCCACAGACTCACAGAGCCACTGCTACAGGACGTGCTTTTCACCAGCCTCGGATGGCAGTGACTTCACTTTTCTAAGGCCCCTCAGTGTCCAGCAGCCCTCAGCGCTGGTGCTGGAGCCTGATGCCTTCCGGTCCCGCTCTAATACACTGCGGGAGAGGAGCCAGGTGAGGGGCTCAACACTGACCAGGACACCCTTTGTGGGCTGCAATGGAGAAGCAGCCCATCCACAAAAGGGACTTTGAATTTATGTCCATTCCTCTCGGGAGGGGGTGGGGGTGTGGGAGTGGAGGATGGAGCTCAGTGTTGCCTGCACTCCACCTGATTGTTGGGACCATTTGGACTGATTGTGTGGAATGCCAATGTGGGGATAGGACTCTGAGTACCAGGAGGTGGTGGTGATTATAGGTGAGGGGAAGTAAGACCAGTCCCTGCTGCCCTCACTCAGAAAAGGCTGGGGCCCAGCAGTCTTTATGGCTAGGGTTGGGGAGCAGAGGGTGGTCCTTGGTGGAGGCAGTCATGGATCTATGCCTGCATCCAGCCTCCTTGACTCCCAAGCCAGCCAGCTTGCTGTGCCAGTCTTTAAGTTTCCTCTTCCAGTCCCTTATCTGTGACTTCACTGTTAATGTAAACCTTCCTTATTCCTCTGTCAAACAAATGCACCTGTAGACAGGATCATTGTACATCCAGGCTTCATGCGTGTCCTCCTTGCAGAACACAACCACTGGCCACACGCAGCAACAGACTCGTCTCATCTCATCTGCATGCTCACAGACACACACACACACACACACACACACACACACACACACGCACACACACCACCTTTTCCTGCCAGTGCTTGCTGCCAAGTTCACATGCACTGGCTGTTCCTGGGCTCCTCATAGCTTCCCAACCACCTGGCTGCTGGCCTCAGTGGTGCTCACTGCTGACTGATCACACCCTGGTGAGGATCCCATGGCACAGTTTCCCAGGGCCTGCAAGGACCCAGGAACTTTTTCCTGCTTCTACCTGGGACTAGATCAGGTCACCTCTGGGCAAGAGTTTTTAACTCTGGTGTGGGCCACCCCATAGTATTGGGGCTCCAAGCAGAGGGCAGCGGTGTGCCTCCAGCCCAGAAACCTTTGGGTCTGGCTGAGCTACCCTGTGGGCCAAGGGTAGGATAGGCAGCCTGGGACCTCAGTGACAGTCACTGCCTGTCCTATCACAGGAAGTGGGGACATGAAGCACCTGGACCCTGGACACTCAGAGATAGACTTTTGGCTCCGTCGTGACCTTGATGTGGTTCCTGTGATCTAGGGTCAGGGCTTTGGGGGTGACCAAAGTATGTGAGACTCTGTCAATCTTTCCTTCAGCTGAGGGAAAGCCACAGCCTCTGCCAGATGCTGGGGTGCCCTCATCAGTGGGGGGAAACTATGATAGTAAAAAGGCACAAGTTTCCACAAACTCAGGAGCTTTTATTCAAAATATACTCATGCCCCATCCTGCACTTGATGAATCAGAATTAGAGTTTGAAACAATACCCCCATGTGATAGCTGATTGAAAGAGCCTTCCTGCACTACCTCCTTGGAGTACCATGTTCTTCACTTGTTCTTCCCAAGAATTTTGTTGGGTAGATACTAGCTTCCCCACCTTGTAACTGAATTTCACAGAGGTCAAGTGACATGCAGGTTCACTGGGTAAGTGGTAGAGAAAGATCTAACTTGGGTCTAATTCCAGAATTTGTGTTTTCACAAAGCTGGAAGATGGGAGGGCAGTTTGCATCTGCTTGGATGGGGCATAGATGGGATTCTTTCCCTTTTAGGGCTTTATATGTTAGAGAAAAGTCTTCTGGGGCTCCTTGTTCCTGAGTAGCCCTCACTGAACACACTTTGGACCCGCCATCTTTGTGTAAGTTGTGAGTTTTGCCCAGCGACTCTCCTCCAGTCTGTCATGGTTCTTGCATGATTCATGGTTCTTGCATGGATCATACATAGATTGTCCTGTGTCTAAGAATACAGTGGCTGATGAGTAGGCATCCCATTGCCTTTCCCCAGGCTGGTGATCTGGACTGGTGCTGGTGACTTGTGTTGTACCTGGGATGCTAACTTTCTGGGTTCTGCTCATATCACTGACATCTGTGGGCCTTAGAGTGAGATACCTGACAGACTTGGGTCTGTCTTCTCCCCCGTGTAATCAGAGATGCTCACACTTCTCCTCTGCTTCTGGAAGTGAGAGTGAGAGTCTCTTATCAGCACAGCCCAGAAGGGGTAAGGAGATGGCTCTAGGAGTGCTCCATGTGTGATGGGATAATACACCCTCTCGAAAGGGTGGAAGGGACTCAGGAGTGAAGTGGCCGGCCAAAGTCCCACACCTTCACCCAGGTGGGACATGGCTACAGATCAGCCCCTTAGGAGCCCTGGAGACTTAGCTGGCTCTCCTTAGAGGCTTTGGAGGCTGTGGGAGCTAGGTCTCTGCTGGGCTCCATCCCAGCAGTTTTCTCTGTCCCAGACAGAGCAGCCTTGTTCTCTCCTCCTTAGTCACAACCATTGTCTGGCAGAGTTCTGGGGGTGAGGGGTGTCTTGGGGCTTGGATGCCCTGCAAAGGATCAGTCTGGCATGACTCCTAAGTTAATAATGTGTTTAGCTGTGGGAAGGGATTCTTGAGAGCCAAAGGCCTGGAGGAGGCGTCCCTCTGAATATATTACAGCACAACCTGGCGCAAAAAGGGTTACCCGGAGCAGCAGCCATCTTGCTGCAAGGATGCTTTTGTTCCCAGCTGAGGAGCTAAATAAATTCTTTCTAGAGGCTGGTGAAATTCTCATCTAAAATCTCCTCTGCCACCTTTGAGGGCCTTTTCTGCACCCCTCCCTCTGGTTCCACAGGAGACACTTTCAGCCCTTGAATCTCAGCTCCGAATTTCTGAGTCTGTGGGCAGGGAGGAATGGGCTATTTCTTCAGCAGAGGAATCTGGGGTTGCTCACTATGTACAGATGCGTCTTATTTTCTCTCTGCCTCAGACCTCTGAGACCTGGGGTTCGGTTTGTCTTTGGAGATTAGTCTTTCCCTCCCTCCTCTTTCTCTGTGTCCATTCCCCTCTTTCCTTCCTTGCCCATCCCCAGACTGTGGTGACATTCTTTTTGTGAGTACTCAGCCCCTTTCCCTCTGTTTTCTCCACAGCAAGCCCCGCCCAACACGGACTGGCGATTCTCTCAGGCCCAGAGACCTGGCACCAGCGGGTAGGTGACTGCTTCTCCAGCCCACCCTCTTCTCTGCGGCATTTTCTCAGTGATGACGTGGGAGGAGGTGGGGGAGGGCTCAGCATTTGCTACAAATGGCTTCTTCCCTCAGTTCCGGATTTCAGGGAGGCTTTGGTGTATTGGGGGCTGGTACACAGAGCCCAGAAGGAAAAGGCTTCTACTCTGACTATTTTGAAAGCTCATTTCACACCTCAGCCCCTCCCTTCTCACCAGGTGAATCTTTTCCTATCTCCTGGTCCTGAGGTGGTCTCTGGGTGGAACCCATCTAATTCCTAAGTCCCCCTGTTCCAGATTGGGCTGGGGTTCAGGCAGAGAACCAGGGGACAGGAGATGGGGGAGGCACAGTTGGCAGTCAGAACCTCCTCCAGAGTCCACGGGGAAGAGCCCAGGAGAGGTGGGGGAGGTGGGTCCGCTGTTGGAAGTGGAGACTGCACTGCTGGAGGCTGGGCTGAGGAGGGAGCTCCTGGGACAGGTCTCCCTCCTCCCGCCCCACTCCAGGCTGCCTAGGTCCTGAAACTGATCCTGCCCTCCCTACCTGCAGGCCTTTTCTCTGCCACTCTTTCTTACTGCTTTGGCCTTCCCTCAGTCTCTTATCTCAGTTTGTGGTCTTTGCCTCTCACTCTCTTTCTGTCTCTTAGTTTCTGTCTTTATTGCTGCATCTTGGTCCCTGCCGTTTGTGTCTACTTGCCCTGATCTGTGCCTTGCACTGCACCTGCCATCTTGGGTGCTCAATAAATGTGGAATTAATGAATAAATATGACTCTTCCTTAGTCTCAGTCTCTGTTTCTTTTCTGTCTGTTTCTGCCTCCCAGTCTCTTTCCTTGAACTCTTTTCTTTTCCTCTTTCCTAGTGTCCTTATGTTCCTCTGTCTCTAGTCTCTTGGTTTCTCAACCTCTTGCTATTTCTGCTTTCCTCTTTGTTCTCAGCCTATGTCTTTTTCCTTGTCTTTGTGTGTGTCTGTTTCTGTATTTCTAAGTGTGTAGTCTGTGTCTACATTGCTGAATCTCTTCCTGTTACTCTTTGTTTCTCTTTCTCTCTGTTTCCCTTTTATCCTGTCTCCTACTCTTTGTCTCTGTCTCTCATTTTTTTGTACTTGTGGGCAAGCCAGCACACACATCCCCTCACCTCCCGCCCACAACTCTCTCCCTGTCCCTGTCCCTCACATACAGAGTCTTTGATCAGTGCTCACCACCACATACTCCTCTATCCAGGCTGTCCCAGCTGTTCATTTCAGTTGAGTATGAATTCCTGCTGAGACAGGAACCTCCTGTGGGTGGTGGGGAAGGAAAAAGCAGAAAGATCTTTAGTTGGTCTGAGGGAAGTGGGGTGGGCTTTGGGCCAGTTCTCCCTGTTAGAAGTCAGGAGCCTAGAGGAGTCCAAGGAACCCAGGAGAGAGAGAGGGCAGAGCTTAGGTCACCTTCCTCTGCCTCCTTGATGGTCAGGCACTCGCTGCCCACATTTTCCCACATGTTATAGTTGGTGAGTGTTCACTGCCACAAGAATCCAGGAGACCTCAGCACATGCCAGGGAGGTAGAGACTCCACCTCCTTGGCATGTGCAGTCCTGCACATGTATGAGGAACTCAAGATGCTTCCTAGAAGGCCTTCAGAAGGCAGAAAAACAGTTGGTTTGGACTGTCTTTGCCCCTCCCTTGACCCCATCTGTCTCCTTTTTCTCCAGTGGCCTTGCCAGCCTTTCTGTATAGCTTATCCATTAGGTCATTCATATGTTTATTCATGTATTCATTCACGCATCACCTACTTATGGGGCATCTACTATGAACCAGGCCATGTTCTAAACACTGTCCTGTAAGAATGAACAAGCAGACATGATCTTTGAGCTCATAGACTTCCAGGCTAGCAGGTGAGACAACAAATTGCAATAAAAAATGTCTAGTTAGAAATCATAGCAAGTTCTCAGAAAAAGAGGGTCATATGAATGTAATCGTGGGGGGAAGGGTAGAGAAAGCCTCCAAGAAGAAGTGACATTTGAGCTGAGGTGATGAGAGGTACTGGGCAAATTGTGTCCCCTTTACCCACCTCTGCTGCAGACTGTATACTGGCCCTGAAGCAGAATTCAGTGCTGAACCTAGAAGTCCCACAGATTGCTTCTGTTGTCCCCTCTGGGTTGAGCACCGTACCCCTGCCTCAAGTCCTTTGTCATCAAATGAAAGACTTGGTGGCCTGAAATATAGGAGCTCTTGGGGAGATGTAAGGGAAGGTTCCCTTCCTTAGTTAAGTTGAGGGGGGTGGACAGACATTTCTGATGTAGTTCCAAAATGGCCCAGGTGAAATAAACATTAAGGGCCCAATCCAACAACTATACCTTTTCTCCTTCATTTATTCCATAGTTAGTAAGCACCTACTGTAGGCCAGGTGGTGTTTTAGAGGTAGGAGATGACAAAATAGGCCTGCTCCCTGCCCATAAGGAGCTTACCATGTGTTGAGTAAAGCAAATATTAACTAAATACCAAAGTAAATGTAAGATCACAGCTATTGTAAGTGCTATAAAGTGCACTACCTGGTGGTGAGGGCCTACAGTAGGGATTTGCCCTGGTAAGGGAGCAAGGGGACCTCTAGGAGGAAAGGAGATTGTGCTGAAATCTGAAGGGTTTCAAATTAACCAGCTCAAGGAGAGAGGGAAGAGCCTCCACACAGGCTTTGTGGTTAGGCCTCTCAAGATCAACAGACTGACAGGGTACTTTGTCTTTGCTGTTGTTATGATGAGTAAATCTGAGTGGAAGGATCAAGAAAGGAGATTTATCCAGTCTAACTCTGGCTCCAGCCCTCCACTGCTTCTCTGCTCCACTCCCCTCCACTGCACCATCTTGGCTACTGGCACACCATGCACAGCAGGGTTAGTGTTGAGATGAACCTAGTTCAAGTTCAAGTCAGCACTGGGTCACATTGCCCAGACAAAAGGGGGAAAGACATGTTCTGAAGTCCCTGCCTGCCAGGTGCTCCTCCTCCCAGCCACTGTCCCGTCTCAAGTCGTCTTTTTGGCTTCTTATCTCAACAGCTGTTATCTCAAGCTCTGAACCCAGCAAGCCACTTGTCCCTTCTCACACAGTAACACAGGCTCCACCCTGCAGCTGTTCCCAGTCTCTGCACAGTGAGAGTCTCCATTTAGCTTGTCCTGGTCTCCACTCTGTTCTCCTTTGATGGCTCCACACTACCCTTCCATCCCCCTCCTCTGAGAAACACTATCCCTGCTCTCCCTCAGTTGAGGCAGCCATTCAGCAGACAAATAGCAACTTAGTTTTGAGTTTTTGTTTTTGTTTTTTGCTTATAAAATAATACATGTTCATTGTAGAAGCATGGGGAAATAGAGAAAAATTTTTAAAAGAAAAAGGACTCGAATTTCACAACCCAGAGAAACCCCCATTAACATTTTTTGAATATGAAATTTTCAAATTTGTACAAAAGGAGAACGGTATAATGAACCTCTATGATCCCACTGTTCAGCTTCACCTAATGCCCTACGTTGTTTCACTTCAGTCTCCACCCTGTTACCCCCGTGAATTACTGTGAAACAAATCTCAGCCATCATATAATGTCATCTGACTCTTCACGGTCTTAAACAGACAATTCTTTTACATACAGAAGCATTAACAATAATATCAATAAACTAATAATATATTAATACTAAGTAATATAATAATAAACTAGTATCATCAAATATCTAGTCTGTATTGACACTTCCCGTTATATGTCTCTCTCTGGTAATTCATTTGCATGCTTATCCAAATTAAGACCCACATTTTGTATTTGAGTGTTTCAAATCTCTTAAGCTCTTTAATATTTTCACATGTGTATTTTATTATATTATTTTCTTAATGTTTGTTTATTTTGAGAGAGTATGAGTGTGAGTTGGGGCAGGGCAGAGAGAGAGCTGGAACAGAAGATCCACCTATATCTGTTCTCTTTGCAGTATACCACAATTTTCCCATGTCAGTAAAAAAAAACAAAAAACAAATTCAAAGTTAATTGTTGCGTAACAGCCCCTTATATGGACATATAATGTATATTTTAAAAGGCTGACACGCTTTTACTACCTTAAAAAAATTCAGACGTGTTTATATTTTAACATAGTTAAATCCAGGCTGTTGTTAGAGGTGACTTTCCCAGACTTTTCTTTTTTTTTTTAATCATGCTGCAGGGAGCATTTTTCCATAGCCCATCTTCTGGGATGTTCCCTCACACACCCATCCAGTGCACCAGAATACAAACTCCTTACGGCAAAACTCTATCAGCTTTTATATCTCAGGGTTTACCATAGTCACTGACACATAGTGGATGCTTGGAAAATGGTGAATTAGAGATAGTCAATCCCCTCTACTTTTATTGTTCAACATCTCCTAAATCCTGGAAGAGTCTCCTATCCCCATTGCTGCCTCTCTGCTGAAGTCCAGTGTGGTGTCATGTATAAGAACATAGGCTTCAGATTCACATTAGGCCTCTTTCAGGCCATAGCTCTGCCAGTTATTGGCTGTGAGAATTTGGGAGTCTCTTAACCTCTCTGAGCCGTGGATTCATCTACTGAAAAATAGGGATAATCATAATAACACTTACCTGCAGGTGGTTCTGAGGCTTAATTTGGCTATATATACACACACATACACACACACACACACACCCATATATATATATATATATATATATATATATATATATATATATATATAT